>NW_011888891.1:2966017-3017963 GCF_000151845.1 Pteropus vampyrus | reverse complement strand
TGGTATATAGATTCTTATTAGCTTTCTTGCCTGAATCAGCCTAGCATTCTGCCAGCAATAATGACCTGCCCCCCGCCTTCTCAGCCTTATCTAATCCTTGAGCCAATGAGAACCAAGCTTCAAGTTGTAGTGAGAACTCCCTTCTCCTGGGGGTGAGGAATGCATTCCGTATTCCAGGTTAGAACATCTAGCTTTACAAAAGAATTATTAGAGCCTCGAGTGCTAGATAAGCAATCAGCTCTAGTTTCTTCTTTTCACATCATTATGCATGGGGCCAGTTTCTTCCCAGGACCCTTGTCTTGGAGCCTGGCTCTGATCCCAGGTCAGAAATCTTGGATCCTAATTCTAGTCACCTAGTTTTTGGGGACTCATCTCCCCCTGGTGGCTGTGTTTTACTTTTGAGAGCCTAACAGCTACCCTAAACCAGACAGAATTGGTGTCACCATAACTATTTCCCTAAAGAATTGTCCCTGCCTAGAAGCCACCAGCACTGTGTTTATATGTTCCATCAGGTTGAACCCCTTAGAAACTGATGATGGAGTTTGTCATATCCCCTTAACAGTTCAGTGGTCACGGCTGGTCCTTATCAGTCCACTCAACCCTCAACTCTTGTCAGCTTTTCTAGATGTTCATTCACCATACCTTCCATTCTTCTTGTATTTGTCTTCTAGCAATACATTTACTGTAGGACATTATCAGAGTGGGCAGTTTTGGTTGATGTTTCCTAGACTTTGGGACTCCATCTTGATTTTCTTACCTCTAGACCACTGGTTACTGATGTCATCTTTCTGCATCCAAGACACAGGACTTGAAAATGGGCACCCAGTAGTGGGTTGTTAAGAGTAATGGGCATGAATGCCTTATTTGCACCATGGGCTATTCAGACCAGTGTTCAGCTCCAAATGCCTGTACTGTGTCTCCTATGGCTTCCCTGATGTAATTCCTGAAGAATGACATTTCTATTTGGGATTGGTGGCAAATATGGATGAAGATGTTTTTCTGGGTCCTGAGATTCGACGTGGTGCCAGAACAACCTCGTTCTCTCTAAGATTCTCCTGTTGCTCAGAGTTTCTGATGTTGCTTTTCTTCACACCTCTTCCCTTGAACTTGCTCCCTTCCTCTTACCTCCCCTCCTTCCCTCCTTTCCTCTCTTTCTTTCTTTTTTAACATTTGAATTCTCATGATTGAATTCTCTACTCAGGCTCTGAGCTGCAATCCAATCCTTACTATTTCCAAAGGAGTTGGATTACTTTGGTGCTTTCCTTTGTTTCTGAAAGGATGCATGTATTTCTTGGAAGCTTCCCAAGAATCAAGTGACATCTACCAAAAACGATTTCTCAATCAGATTTTTTTGCAAAGTCACCATCGTAGTTTCCAGAGCTTTGGTTAATAAATACCAAATTCAGGAGACCTAAATAATCACCTCCGGGATTCTATACTTGATCTCAAAATAGTCCCATCAATGTCTTACTTGGAGCCTAAGAAGGAAGAAAGGAGGAAAGACCATACAATTTCCATTTAAATTGACAGTCTTTTCCCTGGAAACCCAGAGGCCTCTCTGCTGGCCTCCTGCTGTTTGCTTCCTTTTATGTGTCCTATTTGGAAGATGATATGATTATTCCCTAAACATATTACTGTAGCTCTTCCGGCAGATTCTCTTCTAGGAATGTCACGAATGAATTACCATGAGGTGTTGGCATAAGGCCTCAGCCAGCAGGAGCCAATTATTTTAAAAATTTCCAAGCAAATCAAATTAGCGTTTCACAAGTCGCTGGCCAAGAATCCTCAGAAAGTTGTGAGGCATTCCCTTGCTACGATATGTGTTTCTGACCTAAATGTGTACAAATCTAGTCATCCTCAGGTCCATACTCCTAGACCTGAGGGTTTTGTTAGGGCACCAGCTCACATCCATTTGCAAAATCTAATTGGATAATTTCACTTATCAAAACTGTAAATAGATGTTTGATCAGATCAGATCATTAAATTTCCTAATTAGGCAGAGTAGACTTCCTTTTGCCAGATGGTTTGACACATACCTATCTGTGACACAACTTAATCACACTTTGCCGTGAGTGAAGGCTGTGTTTCAGAATGGAAATATGTTCTCTTGGCTAGATCAAACATACACCATCCAAATCTGGCATCTCCAACAAGAGAAGGAAACTTGGCTGAATTGGCACATGTAAGGATATATGTCATGGTTAAGATACATTAGCAACCAGCAAATGAGGAGATTCTGCCATGTCTTATTTGAATTCTTAACAAAACAGTCTGTTTATGGAAATAATGGATGCTGCCTTCTTTAGTTAGTGCATCCGATGGGTATGCAAGAATATTTAGCCCTAAGGACCAAAGAATAGGCACAAGAACAAGGTATATCACAGTGCCACTTTTTGTTGTTTATGTTTCTTTGAACTTTTGAACTGTCGTGATGTCTGGAGATGGTTCTGTCCCCGACCAACAAGTGTTCTCGAACAGCAAGGAGTTTAAAATGTCACTTAGAGAAATGCCTCTTTCCATCAGGCATTTCTCCTGCTATCTAATCTAAATCCTCTGTAGTAAAATTTCATAGTGTTTCTTCTTATTTTGTTATCAAGAGATATAGAGGTCCCTCCATCCTCCATATCCATACACAGTGGATCTTTGACTCACTTCCATATAGGGTCATTTAAGTGTTGAGGACCCAACAAAAAACATTTTTTAAAAACTCATAGTGAAAATGCTTGAGAAATTATAGTCTGTAGTTTTGTCTACACAGTGCTGTTTGTGTGGATATTATATATAAAACAGGGTCTGAGGTACACAGTATTATTATTTTGCAGAATTATCACCGTAGGTCAGTCTGAAACTGTTTCGATCTCCAAGCATACATCTCTGAATATGGACCACCATACTGAGAGAGTTTTGTTATTTTTCCCTTTCTCCTATGAGAGAAAAAATATACTCCTGTTAACTGAGATACTAATTTAGGTTAATTTCAGTTATTTCCTAGCATACTAGTAAAAATCAAATAATATCAAAACTTAAATTTTCATAGTCACCATATATTTGTATATAAAAATACATGGACAGATTTGTAGTTTCCTGTCCAGAGGTGTCTCTGAGAATTCTCCAGAGGTTGCCTTAAATGCATCAAGAATTAGCTTTGGTCCTCACTCATTGTTAAGCTAATCCACCCAGTACTACTAAACTGTTCATGAGAGCAAAATATCATGGCTTCTTGTATCACATATCTGGGCCTTAATGCTGCAGAGCTGCGAGTTCATTCCTGCCACCTCAGAGCAGGTCACCTCTGGGTCATCTTGGGCAATAATGCTTTTTTTTTTTAAGAAAAGAGGCAATATTATTTCTCTTTACATTTTTCTCAAGTGATCGGACTCAGGATTGTTGCTCGGGCCCCCCTGTTAAGAGCTCCTTGGCCTAGCTCCCTTTTCTATCTTGAGCCTTTTCACTGCTGTGCAGCCCAGGCCAGTACTATCCGTTTCAATGGGCTAGGTTGAATTCCCTCTTCTTTGCTTTGGGGTGGTCCTGCAGGAGATCCACAGAAGGCAGAGGATGCTGTCGGTGTTCATAAGGCCATTATAGCTCCACAGTCTAAGGATGCAGACCGTCACACTCAGTGGGGAGGGTGCTGCGAGTCAGAAGGCCAGCATGTCCCAGCTAGGTGGCTTGGATCCCAAAGTGCTACCAACTTCTGTGAATCAGTCCTTTCAGTTCACATACACTGCCCCTTTTCTCCTTGAGGGCACGCGCAGCACCATAGTGGCTAGGCTGGGCTGGGTTCCCACAACAGCTGCAAGATGCATCTGGAGCCACCAATTCCCCTACTTCCTTAGTCCTGGCTCCCAGAGACAGACAACTCTCTCCTGGGTCCCAACTTCCTTCTCACTTCTGTGCGGAAGCCCCCAGTACATTGGATGTCTGATGATCTCTTACCTACCATAGGTAGGGTTCCAGTCGTTTTTCCCAGGAGATTCTCTTGGCACCATTTAAAACAAGCGACAGGAGCAAAAAAGAGATAAGCGAGCCTTAATTACCTCCACATGCCTGATATACTGAGTATCATTTCTGCTCGCAATAGTATCCTTGCAGACCAAGGTTTTCTGTTATTTTCATTCATCTTACAGAATCTTGTGTTTCTGCAGGTTGCCTTTGTTTTGTTTTTTTTTTTAAGGGCCACAGAGTGGTGCAAATTTTATATATATATATATTCCCCCCAGCTTTTTAATTCCCCTGCCTCCACTTCCACCTCTGACCTATGGATGTTGCCATCTCCCCTTAAGAACTGGATCTCTGAAGGTGGGGCTTCTCCTCCCACGTGCTCGCGGCACGTACCTGGGGCCTGGCAAACCTGGGGTATGGTCCGTGGTTCCACCTGGGGCGCAAACCCAAAGTCTTCTGTGTGTAAAGCAGATGTGTTAACCACTACACTATGGAGCCACCCCGCAAATGATGTATTTTTGACTTTTGACTTTTCTGATACTTTAATATTTAGAGCAGCTTTGATGAGGTAATTTATACATATATGTATATATACATATATTTAAATCGTACATATTTAAAGTGTACAATTTGATAACTTTTGACATATGTATATATCCATAAAACTGTAGCCACAAATCAAGATAATGAACATATCTATTGCCCTTAGAAGCTATTTCTGTGTTCCTTTATACTTTTTTATTGTCTGGCTTCTTTCACTCATAATAATTATTTTGAGATACAATAACTTATGTCATTGTATGTGTTAAGAGTTCATTCCTTTTCGTGGCTGAGTAATATTCCAATGTACCATGGATATACCACTGCTAGTTTATTCAGTCACGCATTGATGGACTTTGAGGTTGTTATCAGTACGGGTTATTACAAATAAAACTGCTATGAATATTCATGTAAAGTCTCTGTATGGACATATACTTTCATTTAAATTGGGTGAACCCCTAGGAGTAAAATGGCTAGATCATATAGTAGGTATATATTTAATTTTTAAAGAAATTGCCAAACTGTTTTCCAAAGTGATTGTACCATTTTACATTCCCAGAAGTAATGATTGAGAGTTTCAATTATCTCATATATTTACCTAACCAACACTTAGTATGCTCAATCCTTTAAATATTAGTTATTCTAGTAGGCAAGTAGTACATGTTGTTCTGATTTTAATTTGCCTTTTTCTAAAGACTAGTGATGTCAATCATGTTTTCATGTTCATATTTGATATCTATGTGCATTCTCTGAACTTTCCAGTCAACTCTTTTGTTCATTATTTATTAACTCATTTATTTTCTTACTTAGTTTTGAGAGATTTTTATATAGTCTAGATAAGTCTCTTCAGATATGTGTTTTACAAGTATTTTCTCCAAGTATGTGGTTCGTCCTTTCATTCTATTCATTCTTTTAACAGTTTTTCTTTTTCTTTTGAAAAGCAGTTTTAAAAATTTGAAGAAGTCCAATTTATCAATTTTTTAAAAATTTATTTATTTTAATTAGCTTCAAGTATACAAGTATACAATACATTGGTTAGACATCTATACAGTTCATAAAACAGTTCCCTCAATTGCTCCTTCCCTCCCCTGACCTTCCACCTAGCCAACATATTAATGCTAACTGCATTCCCTATGCTGTGCTCCCCATCCCTGTGACCATCCTTCAGCTACTAATTTGTACTTCTTTAACCCTTCACCCCATTCTCTCATCCTCCCATCCCCCCTCCCTTCTGTCTGTCATCAAATTGTCCACTATAATTGTGAGTCTGTTTTTGATTAGTTTGTTCTTTTTATTCCTTAGATTCCACATATAAGTGAAATCATATAGTGTTTATCTTTCCCTGTCTGACTTAAGCACAGCATCTGTGGATTGCTTGCTTCATGAATCTTAACAGGTGGCCCTTCTAGGTCCATCAAAGCAATTATCTTTTTCCATCCCCTTCCTTTTAGTCTGTGTGTGTCTTTTAATCTGAAGTGAGTCTCTTATAGGCAACAGGTAGGAGTCTTGGTTTCCTTTCCATTCATCTTCTCTATCTTTTAGTCGGAGTATTTAATTCTTTTCTATTTGAGGTACTTATCAATAGGAATGTAATTGTTACCATTCTTTATTGTTGTTTTTGATACATGTTTTTTCTTCTTAAAGACATCCCTCCAACATTTCCTGTAATACTGACTTGGTGGTGATAAATTCTTTTAGCTTATTTTTGTCTGGGAAGCTCTTTATCTGTCCTTCGACTCTAAATGATAGCTTTGCTGGACAAAGTAACTTTGGTTGTATATCCTGGGTCTTCATCCTGTCAAATATTTTGTGCCAAGCCCTTCTGTCCTGCATAATTTCTTTCGAGAAAAAAAGCTACCAGTCCTATGGGTGTTCCCTTATAGGTAACTATCTACTTTTCTCCTGCTGCTTTTAATATTCTTTCTTTGTATTTAAGCTTTAGCATTTTAATTATGATGTGTCTTGGTGTGGGCCTCTTTGGATCCTTGAATTTTGGAATTCTCTGAGCTTCCTAGAATTTTATGTCCATTTTCTTCACCATGTTAGGGAAGTTTTCCATCATTATTTCTTCAAACAGACAGATATTTGGAAACTTAATAGTGTCCCATGTCCTCCTTAAATTATTTTTATCGTCTTGGCATCTTATCTCTTGCCATTCTGATTGAGTGTCCTTGGCTTTCCCATCCTCTCGATAGGGCATTTGATCCTTTTCTTTATTCACTTTGTTTATTCTTTTGTTTATTCCATTTAATAGCCTTCTCATCTCAGATAATGTGTTCTCCATTTCAGACTGGTTCCTTTTTAAATTTTCCATTTCCATTTTTATGTTTTTTATCTCTTTGTTGAAGTTCTCTACACTTCCTGAAAATTCATTGAGCTTCTTTATAACTAGTTTTTTGAACTCTGCATCAGTTAGATTACTTGATTCCATTATATCTGGATCTCTGTTCTGTTCTGTCATATGGTTTCTGCTTCTTTGTCTTCCCATTTTGACTGTCTTTCCATGTTTGTTTCTACATACTAAGCAAAGCTCCTAAGTCTCCTGGTCTTATTAATGTAGATTTGTGAAGTAGGTGTCCAGTGGCACCTGGTGAGAGTTTCAGCTGCAGGCCAAACTTAGCCCAAGCCTCTGCCCCTCTGGGGTCACCTGTTAAGATTCATGAAGCAAGCAATCCACAGATGCTGTGCTTATAGTTGCCTCAAAAGGCCACCCTAGAAACTGAGGCCAGCTGCCTCCGGTGAGAGTCTAGGAGCTGCTCAGCAAGGAGCACCTGACTTGCCGAGGATATACCTGGATGTGGCTTGGGTAGGGGGAGGTGGGGTTTCAGGGACTCTTCTGGATGGAGTGACCTCTGCTATCCAGTTTGATGACCTCATGGCTGTGGTGGCGCTGTGTCCGGCGCAGTGGTAGCAGGGAGGGCTCAACAGGGAACAGTGTATACCACCGGCCCTTCTGTACCAAGTGAGTCTTGCCTCGGCCCTCACTCCAAAAATGTCTCCGTGTAAGTCCCTGGTGCTCCCTGCATGTAGCCGAATTGGCATTGGTGCTCCATCACGGCAGGTCCATCACGGCAAAAATCTGCTGGCAGATGTGGCCCCTTTAAGAGGCGTCTGCTACTGCAGCAGCCTCCATCCCACTCAGCCGCTTGGGATCGGGCAGCTCTGTGTCCTTGCCTTGTCCTACCTTCTGCCATTGCAGGGTGTTTTCTTGGATTTCTCCCTAGCTGTATGGCTTTTTCATCCAGATCCTAGATGATTTTTTCCTTGCTGCTTGCTCTTTGTTTCCGTCACAACTTTGATTTGGTCGCCAGAGGGATGAACAGAGCCTCTGTCGGCACCAAAATGATCAAAAAGGGAAAGTTTCGGTAGTGAGACACCCAGTGGAAAGAATGCATGAGGAGCTGACATGGGAATGAAATGGCAGGTACCAACTTTGTTGCCGGGATCATGTGCTTCGGGACTGCATGGGCTTAAAATATGTCAGAGAACAGTAGTGGCATTCTACCACACATGCGTAATAAACAATCAGCTGAGTCATACTTGCATAAGTTAGGAAGTGCGCCCTACTATGTTAATGTAACATTTTAAATCAGGAATTCTATCCCTGGCCGTGAGCCTGGATCACAGTCAGACCTGGGACCCACAGCCTCCATCATCTATACCATTTTTTTCCCCTCCAAGTATGCTATTTCTTAGTGAAAGCCTAATTGGTAACTAATTTGTCCTTCTGTAAAGATGAAAACATGATCCAGTCAGCCACTGTGTTCAGAAATGGTGTGTGATCCATTACCAAGTTCTTTATCAATGAGTCATCAGAATTACACTTTAAAAATTGTATGATACACTTAAGATTTTTTCAGAAGAATGTCATTTTCCGTGGCCTATATGTCCAAGTGTGGTCTGATCCGCATGGTCACTTGAGGACTCAGGCTGATAGAAATTTACCATATATAGAAGGCTTGTCTTCCGCTTCCACAAGACAAATCTCCACATCTGCTTGTCAGAATCTTGAGTGGCTATACAGAGGCCGTAATTGGCTGCAGCCCAGGTGTTCTCACTGACCCAATTTATCAATTTTTAAAAAATTTTTAGATCCTGCTTTTGATTGTCATATCTAAGAAATCTTTGCCTAACTCAAGGTCACAAATATTCTCACTTATGTTCTCTTCTAAAAGTACTGTAGTTTTAGGTTTTAAATTGAGATCTATGACTCATTTTGAGTTAACTTTTTAAATAGCGGAAAATATGGATCAAAGTTCTTTTCTGGGGGGAGGGCACATAGATATATAATTATTTCAGTACTTTTTATTGAAAAGACTATCTTTTCCCCCCCAATTGTCTTTGTACCTTTGTCAAAAATCAGGTGTGTATGTACAAGTGTCTGTTTCTGGATTTTCTATTCCATTTCATTGACCTGTTTATCTTGACACCAATACCAAACTGTCATGAAATCAGGTAGTGTTAGTCCTCAGACTTTCTCTTTCTCAAAGTTGTTCATGTTATTCTAGGCCTCATGCATTTTCATGAAAATTTTAGAACCAGCTTGTTAGGATTTCATCAGGATTGCATGAATCTATATACCGATTTGGGGAGAATTAACATCATGACAATAATGATCATGGTATTATTTATCCATATAGTTAGATGTTTAATTTATCTAAACACTGTATTATAGTTTTCAATGTACAGGTATTGCATGCCTTTTGTTTGATTTATTTCTGAATATTTTATATTTTTATGCTATTGCAATGATACCTTATAAAATTTTCAATTAATTCTAGTAGTGCTTTGGGGGCATAGTCCATTGTATTTTCATGTCGTCTGCAAAAAAAGGACAGTATTACCTCCTTTTCAGTCTGGGTACATTTTATTTATTTTTCTTATTGCAATAGTTAAAATTCCTATACAATGTTGAATAGAAGTGGTAAGAGTATCCCTGCCTTATTTCTGATCTAAAGATGGTAAGCATTTAGCCTTTTATTATTAAGTGTGATGTTAACTTGTGTGTATGTATGTGTGTGTGTGTCATTATGGATTTTAAAAGTTCTCTTTTATTTCCAGTTTTCTGGAGATTTTTTTATCATCATGAATGGATGTTGGATTTTGTCAATTGCTGCATCTGTTAAATGATCACTTAGGGTTTTTTCTTTGTTAACATGATATATTATATTGATTTCAAGTGTTAAATCGATCTTGCATTCATGAGACAAACCTCACTTGATCATGACTCTTTTTTTGTATCTTGTTTGACTTGGTTTGCTAATTTTTGCAAGTTTTGCAACTATGTAAGTGAGGGACATTAGTTTGTAATTTCTTTTCTCTTAATGTCTTTGTCTCATTTTGTTATCAGGGTACTGTTGACCTCATAGAATGAGCTGGAAAGTGTTCCCTCCGCTTTCATTTTCTGGAAATGTTTGGTATAATTCATAGGTGAAGCCATCTGGACAGTAGTTTTCTTTATTAAAATGTTTTTTAATTGCACATGTATTTCTTTAATAAATATAGAGTTATTCAGGCTATTTCTTCCTGAGTGAGCTTTAATAATTCGTGTCTTTCAAGGACATTGTTCTTTTTATGTAAGTTGTTGGACTTATTGGTATAGAGATGTTCCTAATAATCTCTTAATATCTTTTTAATATCTGTAATATCTGTATTGGTGCTATCTCTCTCCTTTCTGATATTGCTAATGTGGTTCTTCTCATTTTTTCCTCATCGGTCTGACTAGAGGTATAATTGATTTTCTCCATTGTTTTTGTGTTTTCTCATTCATTGATTTTCATCCCAATATTACTTATTTCCTTTCTTCTGCTTATTATAGGTTTAATTTGTTCTTCTTTTCCTACTTTCTTAAGATGAAAGCTGAAGCTATTGATTTGAGCCATTTCTTTTTTTAGTGCTATAAATTTCACCCAAGTACTGCTGTGTTACACAAATTTTAATTTTTTTTTTCATTTAATTCAAAATGACTTTAGTATTTCTTCTTTGGCCCAGTATGTTATTTAGTTTTCAAATATTTGGAGTTTTCCCCAGGTATCTTTTCTGTTATTGATTTTGAATTTAATTATATTATGGTCAAAACATATTTTGTATGACTTGAATCCTTTTAAACTTCTTAAAATTTGTTTAATGATTCATGTTATGGTCTATTTTGGTACATGTTCTGTACTCATTTAAAGAGAGACTATGTATTCTGCTCTTGTTGAATGCAATGTTTTATAAATGTCAATTAGGTCAAATTGGTTGATTGCGTAGTTCAGATCTTCTGTACTCATGCTTGTTTTATTCATTATTGAAAGGTGATTCAGTATTGAATTCTCTGACTGCAATTATGAATTGGTTTATTGGTCCTTGCAGTTCTATTAGTTTTTGATTCATATATTTGGAAACTCTGTTGTTAGGTACATAAACATTTAGGATCATTATGTCCCCCTGATGAACTGACCCCTTTACCCTTACAAAGTGATCTTCTTTATCCTCAGTAGTATTTTTTGCTCCGATTTTTTCCTTTTTCTCAATTCAGTATAAACACAACTTTCCCTTGATTAGTACATGCACTGATAGCATTAATTAGTATTGATAAGTGCCATATTTTTTCATCTCTTTACTTTTAACCTTTTCGTGTGCGTGTTTTATATTTAAAGTTTGTTTCTTGTAGGCAGCATAGAGTCAGGCCTTAGTTTTATATCTAATCTGACAATCTCTGCCTTTAAATTGTGTGTTTAGTTCAGCAGCTGGCATTTTTTTTTCTGTAAAGGTCCAGAGAGTAAATATTTTAGGCTTTGTGGACCAAGCCTATATGATCTTTGCTGCTTCTGATTATGCTACTGTCTCCCCCTTTTTCTCCTTTTTTTAAATGCCTCTAAAAATCCCATGACCATTCCTAGTTTAATAGCCATGCAAAATCAGGCTTCAGGCCAGATTTAGCCCATGGATTTTAATTTGCTGACCTCTAGTTTAGACTACTTATATTTAATGTTACTATTAATATTGTTAGGTTAAAAATCTATCATCCTGTTATATTTTTCTCCTTGTACCATCTGCTTTTTGTTGTTGTTGCTGTTGTTCCCCTTCGTCACTTTTTATGCCTTCTTTTAATTTTTTAATATTTTTAATTTTTATTTTTAAATTTTAATTAGTTTCAAGTATACAATACATTGGTTAGACATCTATCTAGTTCATAAAATGATTCCCCCAATTGTTCTTTCCCTCTCCTGATCTTCCACCTAGCCAACGCATTAATGCTAACTGCATTCCCTATGCTGTGCTCTCCATCCTTGTGACCATCCATCAGCTGCTAATGTGTACTTCTTCAGCCCTTCACCCTATTCTCTCAGCCCCCTAAATCCCCCTCCCCTCTGTCTGTCACAAAATTGTCCACTGTATTTGTGAGTCTGTTTTTGATTAGTTTGTTCTTTTTATTCCTTAAATTCCGCATATAAGTGAAATCATATAGTGTTTATCTTTCTCTGTCTGACTTAAATACCTTCTAGGTCCATCAAAGCAATATCCTTTTCCATCCCCTTTCTTTTCATATGTAGGGGTCTCATTTTCTTACCCTTTCAGACACTCTATCTTTTGGTTGGAGCACTTAATTCTTTTCCATTTAAGGTACTTATTAATAGGAATGTAGTTGTTACCATTCTTTATTCCTGTTTTTGATACATTTTTTTTCTTCTTAAAGACATCCCTCCAACATTTCCTGTAATACTGGCTTGGTGGTGATAAATTCTTTTAGCGTATTTTTGTCTGGGAAGCTCTTTATCTGTCCTTCAACTCTAAATGATAGTTTTGCTGGACAAAGTAACTTTGGTTGTATATCCTGGATCTTCATCCCGTTGAATATTTTGTGCCAAGCCTTTCTGTTCTGCATAGTTTCTTTTGATAAATCAGCTGCCAGTCTTATGGGTGTCCCCTTAAAGTAATTCTTTGTTTTTCTCTTTCTGCTTTTTATATTCTTTCTTTGTATTTAAGCTTTGGTATTTTAATTATGATGTGTCTTGGTGTGGGCCTCTTTGGATCCTTGAATTTTGGAATTCTCTGAGCTTCCTAGGGTTTTATGTCCATTTTCTTCACCATGTTAGGGAAGTTTTCCATTATTATTTATTCAAACAGCTGTTCAACATCTTGATTTTCTTCTGTTACACTGATCAGAGGAATATTTGGAGCCTTAGTAGTGTCCCATGTCCTCCTTAAATTATTTCTGTAGTCTTGACATCTTTTTTCTTGCCATTCTGGTTGAGTGTTCTGATTGGCTTTCCCATCCTCTTGATAGAGCATTTGATCCTTTTCTTTATTCACTTTGTTTATTCCTTTGTTTATTCCATTTAATATCCTTCTCATCTCAGATAATGTATTCTCCATTTCAGACTGGTTCCCTTTTATAATTTCCATTTCCATTTTTATTTCTTTGTTGGAGTTCTCTACATTTCCCAAAAGTTCATTGAGCATCTTTATAACTAGTTTTTTGAACTCTGCATCTGTTAGATTACTTGACTCCATTATATCTGGATCTCTGTTCTGTTCTGTCATGGTTTCTGCTTCTTTGTCTTCCCTTTTTGTCTGCCTTTCTGTGTCTGTTTCTACATACTAAGCAAAGCTCCTAAGTCTCCTGGTCTTATTAGTGTGGATTTGTGAAGTAGGTGTCCAGTGGCACAGTCCTGAGAGGGGTTCTGCTGTGGCCAAATTTAGCCCAAGCCTCTGCTCTTCCAAGGGCCACCTGTTAAGATTCAGCAAGCAATCCACAGATGCTGTGCTTACAGTTGCCTCAAACGACCACACCAGAAACTGAGGCCAGCTGTCTCCACCATTGTGAATCTCAGCAAGGAGCACCTGACTCACTGAGAATACACCTGGATGTGGCTTGGGTGGGGCCTGAGTTCGGGGAGGTGGGGTTTCAGGGAATCCTCTGGGTGGAGTGACCTCCATTATCCAGTTTGATGATGTCATAGCTATGGTGGCACTGTGTCCAGTGCACTGGTAAGCGGGGAGGGCTCAACAGGGACCAATGGATACCACCGGCACTTCTGTACTGATTGAGTCTTGCCTCGGCCCTCGCTCCAAAAATGTCTCCCTGTACATCCCTGGTGCCCCCTGCCACAGCCAAATAGGCACTGGTGCTCAGAGCGAGTAGATCTGACATTGCAAAAATTCACTCTATGATGCAGCCCCTTTAAGAGGCTTCTGCCATTGCCGGAGCCTCTGTCTCACTCAGCCTCTTGGGATTGGGCAGCCCTGCGTCCCTGCCCCGTCCTACCTTGTGCCATTGCAGGGTGCTTTCTTGGATTTCTCCGTAGTTGTATGGCTTATTCATCTAGCTCTAAGGCAATTTTTCCTTGCTGCTGCTCCTTGTTTCTATCACAAATTTGATTTCTTCGCCAGAGAGTGAACAGAGCCTCTATCATCTACGCCATTTTTAACTTCTCAGGATCACTTTTTATATGTGTGTTCTATTCATTCATTCATATGTTATTATCCTGCACCTGTTCAGAAGCTTACTTCACATGGGCTGCCTCTGCTTATTCCTGGGGTTGACTGTCCTCAGTTTCATGAAGCTCCTAGCTCCCACTTCTTTTATTGCATGTTTTCCAGTCCAAGTTCTAACACCTCAGGGTGGAGGTGGACCATGGAGCTGTGTGGGAAGGGGCTGGCCACATCCTCCCTCAGGGCTCACAGAGGATCATTCCCCTCGAAGAGGATTATCCCTTGTCTTCTCGTCTCTGCTAGTCACAGCTGAGCTTTTGGGATGCTTCCTTTGAAGTCTTCACCATGGTCTTCATGGTCAGATTATCTGGGACACCGGCGGTGGGTCAGAGGCTCACATGGGATTCATTCTGAGAAAGTCTACATTACCTGGTGCCAGAACGAGGGCTGGAATGGGAGCCATCATTGTGCCTTAGTCTTGCCCCGCTCTATGCCTTCTTTTGGATTGTTTTTTGTAATTCTCTCTTATCTCGTTTTTGGATTATTAGCTGTAAGTCATTGTTTTGTTACTTTAGGGCTTGTCTTAGGGTTCATAATATATATCTTTAGCTTATCACAGTCTACCTTCGAGTGCTATTATAAACATCACTTATAGTATAAGAACCTTAAAGTAGTATACTTACATTTCTCCCCTCTCATTCTTTGGGCTGTTATTGCCATACATCTTACTTTTACATATGTCATAAATTTTACAATGTTGTTATGATTTTGGTTGCAACAGTCAATTATCTTTTAAAGAGATTTAAATAATTAGAAATTTTGTGTATTTATCTATGTAGTTACCATTTCTAGTGCGCTTTATTTTATAAAGATTAAGATTTACATCTCGTATCATTTTCCTTCTACTTGAAAGACTTCCATTAACATATCTTGTAGAATGAATCTGCTAATGATAGTCTTATAGCTTTGTATTTCTGAAAAAGTCTTTGTTTTTATCTTCATTTTTTAATAATTGTTTCACTGGGTATAGAATTCTAAATGACAGTTTCATTCTTTCACTATTTTAAAGATGTTGCTCCGCTCTCTTCTTACTGTGTTGAGTCTGATGAGAACTCTTCTGTCATTCTTATTTTGTTTGTTTGTAAGGCATCTCCTCAACCCCTACTTCTAGGTTGCTTTAAAGACTTTCTTTTTAGCATTGATTTTGAGAAATTTGATAACAGTGTGCCTTAATGTACATTTCTTTATGTTTATTGTGCTTAGGGTTTATAGAGTTTCTTGTATTTGTGAATTTATAGTTTTCATCAAATTTGAAAAAAAAATAGCTATTATTTTTCCAAATTTTTTCCTTCATCTCTCTCCTTCAGGAACTCCAGTTAAATGTATAATGAATGTTTGAAATTGTCTCATAGCTCATTTTATAATTTTCTCTATGTGTTTCATTTTGGATAGTGTCTATTTCTATGTCTTTATGTTTACTAATCTTTTATTTTGCAATTTCTAATACACTGTTAATCCCATAGACTATAGTTTTTATTTCAGACATTGTAGTTTTCATCTGTAGAAGTTTAATTTGGGTCTTTTTAATATCTCCCATGTCTCTACTTAACTTTTTGAACATATGGAAGTAAGTTATAAGAACTATTTTAATGCTCTTTTTCTAGTCTAACATCTGTGTTGGTTCTGAGTTGGTTTCAATTGATCGATTTTTCTCCTCATTATGGGTCATATTTTCCTACTTCTAATGTCTGTTAAGTTTTGATTGGATGCCAGACATTGTAAATTGTAACTTGTTGAGTGCTGGCTGGATATTTATTTATGTATTCTTATAAATAGTGTTGACTTTTTTTTTCTGAGACAAAGTTCAGTTACTTGAAAATACTTTGAATCTTTTTAGTGTTCCTTTTAGAATTTATTAGGCAACACTAGAGCTGTGTTTACTCTAGAATTAATTTTGCTAATTCTGGTGTTTCTAACCCTATCATTGCCAGAAGTGGAAGTCTTTTCGATAGATTTTTAATTTTAGGAAAACTGTCAAAGACCTACAGGAAAATTAGGTTAATATTTCACTCCTCTTTTTTCTCTGGATAAATTTACTGTTTTCTAATAATTTCTTTCTCTAATAAATATGTCCATAAATAATTCACATTCTTTCTCACTCTTTTACAGAAATTTTTCTTCTCTTTTCTTTTAGTTTGTATGTAGAATTTATATAATTTTTTAACTTGTCTATTTTTTTTGATGCTGGGCAAGGGGTGGACTTATACAATATTAAGTAATAAAATTTTAAGAGAACCCTTGTCCATATGTTTCAGTTTCTATTGCTGTGTAACATATTACTGTGAAACTAAATGGATTTTAAAATATATTTTATTATATTTATGGATTATGCAAGTCATGAACTCATACAGAGCACAGTGAGAGTTGGCTTACCTCTCTTTCATGATGTCTGGCGCCTGAGCTTGGACATCTCGATGGCTGGCTGTCATCAATGGCTGGGGGTTTGGAATCATCTGGAGACACCTTCACTTGCATATTTTGCAACTGATCCTAGTTGTTATCCGTGACCTCATATGGGGCTGTCAACCTGAGCATCTACATATAGTTTCTTCCTGTGGCCTGGGCTTTCTCACAGTGGCCTCAGTGTAGTTGGATTTCTTATACTATGTCTCAGAGTAAAGGTCAAAACCATATCACCTTTTATGACTTAGCCTTGGAAGGCACACACATCATTGTTCCTACTTTATCCTATTGGCTAAAATTATCACAAACCCACCTAGATCCAAGGAAAGGAAATTAGGCTCCATCTCTTGATAGCATATTAGCAAGGTTACCTTATAAATGTGACATATTGTTGTGGTCATCTTTGAAAAATACAATCTGTCATAGTCTGCCTCTGGCCATAAAAATTCACATCCACTTTTATATACATTCAGTTAGCCTCATCTCTTAAGTTCGTCAAAATTTCATCTCATTGTGGCATCAAAGTCTAAGATCTTGTTAACTGAATTAGGTCCAAGTGACAGTGAAGCTTCTCTGGTATAATTCTTCTAGTATAGTTCTTTTTGTTCTGAAGATCTATGAACTAAAGAGACAAGTTATCTGACCCCTTCCCCCAACATAATCGCTAAAGTTCTCCCATTCTAAAAGGGGAAAATGAAAAGCACACAAAGTTATAGGTCTGCAGCAGTTCAAAATCCAGCCAAGCGCACAGTGTCAACAACTTAGTCCTGCCTCCTGAAGTCATCCTCCAGGACTCTTGGTTTTGCCCTCTGAGCCTTAGTTCCACCCTTTGAGTCATTTCTCTTTTCTATACAAATTCTTCCATGTTTGCAACTAAGTAGCCTTTTCAGCCTGCTTGGTGCTCGTAAAAATTTAGAGATTCAAAGGCTCTTGTTCATTTTGTGCTTTCTCAGTCTCTCTCTCTCTACACTGCTACAATTCGTTGAAAAATTTTGTGGGCTTCTTGCATATTAATATATTTTATCAGTTAAACCCCTTACCCACAAATCTCTTTAAGATGAGCCCTTCTTTGCCTTAGGATGTCTGTGAGATTGTTATGAGACAAAATCCTTGACAATCTCAGAAATACTGTTGTTTAACAGAGAAGATCTGAAAGGAATGCCTTTAAGATACTTAGAAATCCTTTTGTCTATTTCAAAGAGTTTATGATACATCAATTTTGATCTTTCTAAGGTCCTAAGAAAGAGTTTCACACTCATAGCCTTGGCTTCATATTTATTTACCCTGAGATGTTTTCATATTTTAGCACCCTGAGATGATTTCTGTTTTTGAGAATTTTCTTCTGTGAGCGAACAGAGGTGATAAATAGCTTTATTTTCAAACTCAACAAGTCCTGGATCCTTTATACCTTTAAAATTTCTTTAACACTGAATGGCTCCTTTTATCAGCTGTTACTTCAGCATTCTGCTAGGAAATCTCTTTAGCCAAATCTACCCTTTCGTTCGGTTTATTTTTATTTTCCAGGTCATTGCAAAAATAATTGCATGGCAAAAATACAATATTGCTAAATTTTCTGCTGCTACATAGCAACAGTCATTTTTTCCCCCCAGTCTTGACCTTTTTTTTCAATAGCCCCTCAAGCCTGTTTCATCTCTATTGAGCAAAGCAATCACCAGCTTGCCCAGATTCAAGGGAAAGAGAGTGGTAAGGTCTTGATGGGGATAAAGAAAGGTCATACTACAGAAAAGCAAGTGAGGTAGGAGGTACTATTGCAGCCACCTTTGGAAAATACAATCTGCCACACCAACTATAACAGTTTCAGTGCTTGTGGGCAAGTGAAGTTTATCAAAAGATACAGAAAGCCCACAAGAAGACATTACCATAGGGTAAGACTACTGAAGTCTACTCCAATTTTGGAGAAAAAAGTTGCATGATTTGGCTTGTCCCTTATTAAGTTTCTAAGAATGCTAATTATTATAAAATAGGTTGTTATGGCGAAGGCAGAGGAAGAATATTGAAAGGAAATGGCAGAAGGTAGAAGGCATCATGAGGTTCTAAAGTTTCCAAGATAACGTAAGCTAAAACAACCTTTACTTTTCTCTTTATTATTATATACCTTAAGTAGTTCAGAGCCATTAAATAAAGGGTCCTGCATTAGTAAAGCAGTTCAGTGGAGATCTTTTATCATCCCACATATATCACCCATTTCACTTTCATATTTCAACACTTACTACAATATTTAATTGTGTCATTTACTGTGCTCTGTACTAGGGCTATGAAAAACGGTTCTTGACCTAATTAGCTCCGAGTGCTGGGCAGAGATAAACCTCTTAACAAATAATTTAAATATACCTGGATAACTTCTAGGGAAGACTTTTTAAGAAGCAACTAAGTGAAGATAGGAAGAACTAAAAAGATTTGACTATAGGATCAGCGTCCAGAGTATTGTTGATATTTAAGTTAATTTATAAAAAATTAAAAAATAATAATTTTAACAGTGTTCTTGGCAGAAAGAATAAGAAGTGCAAAAGCACAGAATTGTGCATGGGCACAGCTTGTTTGAAAAAGAATAAGACCTTCAATCTGACAGGACCATAGCTGTCCTAATGGCAAGTAAGAGATGAGGCTGGAGAAGGTTGGGGCTCGACTGCAATGGACCTCGTACACTACTTTGAGTAATTTTTTGTTTATTTGTTTAGGCTTTGAGTATCCAGCAAATGTCCTTGAGTAGAAAGTGACCAGAAAGATGACACTGATGGTAGAATGAGAGTAAAGGAAAAGAATGGGTGGCCGAAAGAAAGCTTAGGAAGTGATTGCGATAGTTCAGGAGAGAGAGAAGTAAGCCCTATGCTCCGAGTGACAGCAGGGTTTCAGGGAAGAGTCAGGCTCAGAAGCTTATTTTAAAGCATTTGGAAACTGAATGAATGTGAGGGACAAAACCATCCAGGTTTCTTTCTTGAGAAACTCAGCTGCCAATGACACCATTCATTGAAACAAAGAATATATATAGAGAAAAAATTTATAGGAGGATAGGGTAGAAAGATAGAGTTGAATTTTGTGCCTGTTAGAAGTGTGGTGTCTTGGAAATATTCAAAAACGGATGTCCTAGATGTATTTGGAAATATGGGTCTGGATTTGGGAGAGAGATTGAAATTGAAGGGGAAGTTGAAGTCATGGGTAATCTCATGTTTTAAATTATGCAAGTTTGGGGACTTGGGATTTGTTATTGTGCTAAAGCAGAGCATGACAATTATTGACAAGACTTTGTTCAGTTTTAAACTCAGAAGCCTTTCATCATTTTAAAAGATCCAATATCTCTTCCTGGAGAACAGCCCTCTCTTAAGAGGGCTCGGAGACCAGCCAGTACTAGGAGTCAATAAATGATTGGTGGATTAAACTAAGGTTAAAACCCAGTCCCCTGGTGATCTGTCCCTGACTCTGCCACTGATATATTATTTATTAAAAGTACCTCCACTCATTTCCTAAGGGAATAGATGACTCATATAGAAGATACTACACATTAAAGATGAGTAAGAGAGTCCAGTAATGAAAGGAGAAAATAATTTATCAGAAATCTTCAGCTGCAAATAATAACTGCCAATGAGCACAAAACATACCTGTGAGTTTACTGACAGCCAAGGAAAGAAGAAAACCGTGATGGCTTTATTATTATTCCTTGAGTTCCTCCTTGAATTAAATGCTAGGGAAACAGATGGTCCCATTTATCAGAAGAAACAATCTGCTTCCTTACTATTTATTTCAAGGAGGAACTCAAGGAATAATAATATGAAGAGCATCTTCAAAACTTACCTTACAAAAGACCAAATATCATTCTTGATATTGTTCTCTGATTGAAACTTAATGTTGAATCCCATTTTTGTGACAATATTTCTCTGAAGAGCTCATGTGGCATGATTTACCCCTCACAAATCATGTTTTTGCCTCCTCTACAGAAAGGCCAATGAATTAATAAAGATGAGGAAGTTTAGCTCCAGGGACAGTGATCCTGGGAGAATAGTACAGGTTAGTGGATGAGAATAAAATTTCAGAAAAAGTGGAGAAAAAGTAGTCTCAGTTTGTGTTTAATTGGAAGCTGAGAAAAAACAATATGTGAGACAACAGCCCCTTTTCGACTCAGGAAGCAAGATTGATGACTCCAGGCATTATTTGTGGCTTAAGGCTTATTCTAACTCTGTAGGGAAAAAGGAAAAGCTGCCAGAGGATTAATCGCTTGTTACAGAATCAAGGAAAGAGAGTTTCCAGAAAGACTTTTGTCAGTCAAAAGTCTCTGTGGGTCAGGTGTCCTGATCAGCATGAAGGCACCATGGGGATGCTATAGCTCACGACCCAGGTATATGCCAGCCACTCCTAGGTATTCATCCGGTTCCTAGATCCTTAACCAAGGTGAAAGAGACCTGGCTATGGAGTACAAATGTCAAATATGTCATATATCCTGTACCAGTTGGTTGGTATTGGCTGCCTTGACATTGTGTTGAGAAGATTTCTGAGGCTCTACCTAGACCCAATAGGAAAGAGTTATCATTGTTAAATAGTAATGTCTGCCATAGATCTCAGATCAGAGTAATTAATATAACTCATTCTTACATTTATATATTAATGGACATAAGTATTATTAATTGGTATGATTAATATTAACATACCTGCCATCCTTGATGTTGGCACCACAGCAAAGGGGTGTTAGTAACAATTGCACATAGACTTTCTAGTTAGTACTCTTAATTGTGTCTCCCTCAATATGTTGAAGCCCGAACTTCCACTGTGACTACATTTGTAGATAAGACCTCTAAGGAATTAATTAAGGTTAAATAAGGTCATAAGAATAATTCTAATCTGATAGGACTGGTGTCCTTATAAAATGAGGAGGAGACACCAGAGCTCACTCTTTCTCTCCATGCAGAGAAAAGGCCATGTGTGGATGTAGCAAGAAAGTGGCAGTCTTCAAACTGGGAAGAGAAACCTCATGAGAAACCAACCCTGGCAATTTGATCTAGCTTGGACTTTTAGCTTCCAGAACTGTGAGAAATAGATTTCTGTTGTTTAAGCTACCCAGTCTGTGGTATTCTGTTATGACAGCCCAAGGAGACAACTGCAGTACCGAATCAAGAAGGACAATTTACATCGCCAGAAAAAAGCAGCAGAAAAGCAAGAGTTGTAATTAACCCCAGAATATCCCCTCTCCAACTCCATCCATACCATTGTGCCAGAGGAAAAAACATTGGGTGGCCTGATTGCTTTTAATTTGCCTACTGGCTGTAATCCTAGCCTGATGCCCTGAAGGAGCCACCTGTTGCTCCAATATACACATTACTGGTGATAAGACTTAAAGTATGGGTTAAAATTTATAGACCCCTGAAGGGTTTTACAAACTCAAACATTGTCCATACAGAAAAGGTACATAAGTGAAGCCAAATGTGTATGGCAATGAGACTCTGTGGGGACTGTGGTGATTTGGGAAGTGAAGGTCTTAGCTTAAACCCATTCACAGTTACATTTTGAAAAATGCATGGTATGTGTATGCGGTATGTGTGTGTGTTGTGTGTGCGCGCATGCACGTGTGTGTTGTGTGTGCACGCATGCACGTGTGTGTGTTGTGTGTATGTGGGAGAGAGAGGGAGATGGAGCGGAGGAGACTGCATACACATCTGTGGCTGAATTCAGCTAGCTGGCAACCAATTTACTATATCTGAATGCAGGAAGCAGTAGCTGGTATGGCCCTTGGACAACACCTCCCAATGTGTCAGCGGCACACTCTGTGATTAGATTGAGGTGAGTGGTACAGGTGAGAATGCTTCCTGGGATGATGAAAAGGTGCCACACACCTTAACTACAAAATGATAAGGAGGCGAAAGTGATACTTAGCTGTCAGCATTGAGAGGATCAAGCCATCATCTTCGGTGGAGGTCAACCCAGCTCTGCAAGTGGCATAAGGCTCCTAGAGTGTTCACAGAGAGAGCCAAGATCGTCCCCAAAAAACTGCTTTGTATTTGTTCAGAAGCTTGACCAGATTTTCAATGGAAATTTTGAGTTCTAACCATCTAACTTAGGAATGAGATGCTGTTGACTTGGAAGATTTCGAGTTTCTGCTTTCACCTTAATATTCCTGCTGAACATACTTAATTTTGGCCAGGTTTTCTGGGCCCACCAGGATGAGCTGGCTATAGAAAGACTCTGCAAGTAATGAAATGAATTGCCCTGTTGAATGGGGATATTCAATTGTGTCCATCTGGATGCTGAATAGCCTCTGCCGAATATGACTATTTGAATTTAGCACAATTGATATTGAGCTGTTCTTTCTGAGAGTAATTGGCCACCTGGTTCATGACCATCCCTCTAATGTAAGAAAGACCGTGTCATCAGTGCATTAAAAGCTACTTGTCTCCCAGTCTGGCAACCAGCATTCCGAGTACTCAAGAGCTGAATTACATTTAGTAGGTGTTGGTTACAAAACAGGAAAGCCAGGATCCAGCCCTGCTCTGGGTCACCTAAGGTTAAAATTTGATCAGTTACAGCCCCTTCCTACTCAGAACCACTTAACTTAGCACTGTGACCTTTGGGGAAGTGACACCCGTCTCATTTTCCTATGTGAACCAGGAAGGGAAAGTGTCAGCTGTGAGGGAAAAATGCCCATTAAATGTACACAAACTGCCAGACTGAATCATGAAGCCAAATGTGTTTCTGAACTTGGCATTATTTTAAAGGCTGAAGTTCAGAACTGCATCAGAGAAAAGTTTGTTTAATTCTCAATTAGGAATTGTTTTTATGCAGTGTCAGTGGCATGGGACTTTTATGAGCTCTGCTATTGATTGAAATGATGCCCTCATTGGGTGTAGATTGAGTGATCTTTTGATTCTCTCCCTATTAACATGCTAATGGTTAGGGGTACAGCTCCGCTCAAAGTCGCCTGTTATTCCAAGGATGGATGTGTCTGACCTCACACTGTTCTCCCAAGAGGTTGGGGGAGGAGGGGTGTCTTGGGCTCTTCAATGGTTTCATTAGCGTATTGTAGCTCAACTCCCAAGGGTGATAAATGTAAAGAACATGGAACACAATTAGGAAGATTTTTAAAAGGTTACAAATGGTGGGCGTGTTCTCAGAATGTCTGGATCTCTATGTCAAGGGCATCGAAGTCAGTCCTGAGAACAGCTGGAGCCCAAAGGCCAGAGCCTCTGTGTGCACTGAATTTACATAAGCTTTGAAGATATTTTTAGCTTCCTGCACTCACTCTTCTTAATATTCTCCTGCTTCTCTGTCTCACAAAGGGGGAAGGCTGCAAGCTTAAGATTCTGAGCTTTTGGTTTTCAGAAGTTCTGGTGTTGTTTTCTTTTTTGGATCTTCTGGGGATAAGTAGAAGCAGAAATTGATGCAGAAGCCAGAGCTACTGTATTTAAAGCCCTTATGTATGGAAACCAGGGGATAGTAGATGCACATCTTTATGGGATGACATCCACTCACATGGGATTGCTCATTTTAAAATGAGATTCTCTGAGATGATATGCATTTAAATGCCTAGCATAGTGCTAATGAATTTATTGTTTTCTCTTCTTCCCTCTTTCCTTCTCATGCAAAATAGCCTAATTGGGCAGGAATCAAGGTTATGGTGAAGGCCACAGGAATCTTGGGAAAGTAAACAGCCATTAATAGTCATCATTCATTCATTCATTCATTCGAGCATTTATTGAGCAATGACAGCATGCCAGGCATTGAGTTAGGTAGAATTTGAAATAAGACCTAGACCTTTTCTGTGGTCTAGGAGTCTAAGCTTGTGTGTGTATGCGCATGTGCATGCATGTGTGTGTGTGCGTGCGTGTGTGAGCGTGCACACACACATGCATAAGAGGGTATAGAGGGTATAGAGGGACTGTGTAAGCTGTTATCTCATCATGGTAACAAGTAAGTTTGATTCATATCTTCTGTCCATGGAGATCAAAAGAGAACCAGAGATTCCTAGGGCTGAGCGAGCACTGCTCTACCACAACAGCCCTGGACATTGGTCCTGATCCTATATCTGAGCAGCTGTGTGATTTTGGATGAGTCACTGTACCCCTTGGGCTCCAGGCCAGGGGTAGGATGCAGAAGGCTGACATCAGGAGATAAGCAGGAGAGAGCATGCTCTGCATAAATGTGTTCTCATTGTTCATTTTATGGGTTAGATGAAATAAGATGGTGGGCAGAATTCTGCCCCAGACTGTGAGTTGTGAGAGCCGGGTTGTTTGCAGAAATGTATGGGGAAAAAGTAGGCAGAAATGATCTCAAGCTCCTTAAGACACTAAACCTCCTGCTACTGTCCTATGCTCTTCCCAGTAAGGTTAGTCTGCCATAGCCAATATGTGTAAAATAACATGACAGCATAAATCTTTGGAAAGAGACAGTTTTTATTCCGATGACAATGAGTCACAGTCTCTTTGAAGAAGTATTTGGTAAAGCATCAGGTTACAAAAGTTTGATGAACCACTGATGGAATCTGCCCTTGATCTAATTCCAGAAGACCCAGAGCATTTAGTGTCCTGGTTTTCCCATCTCTGAGATAAGGGTCATGGAGCCTCATCCCTGCTGATCTCTCTTCCTATACCTATTTGGCAACCAATTCGTAAACATTCCACTGGACACGTGTTCCTCGATGAGGGAGACAGATGTGGGTGCCATCTCCATTTCTTACCTGCATCAGCTCTCTCCAAAGCCATCCTCACATCTTCCTCTTGTCTGAAATTGGGGCATCAAGACTTCCACAGGCCTTTGAGCAGGAGTCTTCCCTGGAAACCTGTTCTCATGGCAGTTACTGTCATCCTGATTTCTGACAACAGTGTTATAGGAAGATCAAGTTCCGGAGATGGAAGCAATTTCCTCAGGGTGACATGTTTCTAAAGCCCTACTCACATTCTCATGGCTCAGGAAATATAGCCCAGATAAGACGACCCTTGAGGATGAGAGTAGGGTAGTCAAGTTGGGGTTTAAATCTGTTTAATCTGTGCATTCACATGAAGTCAGCTAGCAAGGAGTGCCTTTTTCTAGTTTCCACAAGGGAGTCTTATAGGATAGTCCCCTCTCACCCCATCTCAGTATGTGAGAATAGAAATAGATTTTTAGTATAAAGCCCACGGACACACTTCACTCCAAATCCTGTATTCCACACTCCTTTTGTCAGGCCCAAACTGGACAGGGAACAGGAAGGAATTGGAAGGTTCGCCAAAGCAGTGTGAATGATCAGGTGGGGGAGGGAAAGCTTAACTCCTGGTCCCCTACAGAGCTGTCACTGTCCCTGATTCAACAAAGGGCAACACAAGTACACTATCAGGTACACAGGCATGCATGTACAGAGGTACCCACACACAATGACAGACACACCAGTACACTCAGGATACACTTAGACACACGCTCTCTGAGGTAGACCCTGGGATGCAACATCTAGATCTTCCATTAATAACAAAGGACTTAATCTCCATCTGTTAAGGAGGCTGCCAGAAGATAACCCTTAGCCATTGGCCCTCTGTGGACAGCCTCGCAGAGGTTACATTTCCTTCCAGGGGCAGCTGGAATCCAATGACCGAAGGGTGTTGCTAATAAATACCTGGCCTCCTTGCCTTAGCTTGAAACAGCATCAAGGGCCCTTCGGCTCTGAGGTAATATATGTGAAGATGTTATATAACCCTTTATTCCTTAAATATCTATTTGTTGACACTGTTTTCCAAATGTCTTCATTCTTTTATTCTCTTCTAGCCACTCTTCCTTCTTCCCCACCAGCCTTTGTACATTACCATATCCTCAAGGCCTGGCACATGGGAAGTGTGCATTAATTATGTGTTGAATGCATGAATGAATGAAGAAAATGAAGAAACTGGATAAGTGAACTTCAAGTGTGGACTGCAGAGGAAGTGGCTGTCCTGGATGAGAGGCTAGAATAAGTTACCTCAAAATCCCTTCCAACCCAACTATGATCTAACGATTCTGAGAACTGATGGGTACTTTTTCTCAGAACAGGAGGAAGATGTCCCCTTCATAAGTCTTCATGCATTTCTTGCCTCTTCTGCCACCTCCCCTGCCCCTTCTTACTCGTTCCTTCTTCCTGTCTTTGTCCTTCAGTCCACAGGTCCTGTGAGTCCCAGGTCATGTTGACTGCACTCCCACATATCTTATGGCTCTATCCAGTCTTTTTATTCCCACCTCCCTCAGTCAATTCCTCCATAATAGGCCCTTGAAGGACCCAAACCTCCAGCCCGCTCCTCTCTCATTCTTTCTCACACTGCAACAGTTCCTTTTCTCTAAAGTCAGCAGTGACCATCCCTCAATCCTGCCCAAACCCTTATCCTCCCCTAACATGGCACACATAACCCTTCAAGACCTTTCCAGCTTCCACTTCCCAACACTCCACTTGCACCCTATATGTCCAGTCCCTCATGTACATCATGATCTTCCACATCCTTACTCCTTTTCATTTATGGTCTTTGTGACCCAAAGGCCCTCTCTCATCCTTGCCCACCTAGTTACTGCTACTCTCCTTCAGGATTCTGACCTGCATGGTCTCACCGAAACCCCAGGTCTGACTCAGGTTCCACTTCTGAACTTTCCCAACACTCACTTCCTCCTTTTAGCATACCACTCTACACTGCTGCATTATGACAATTGATTCTCTTGGCCATATTCCCTATAGGGATAGTGTCTAATTTCTCTGTGTGTCTTAAGCATCTGGCACAGTTTCTGGCATACAGTAGAGTCTCAATAAATGTGGAACAAATGAATGAATGATTATATGAATGTTTCTCCCCCATTAATTTCTTTTGCAATTCCTCAGCGTGGAGCAGATCCTCATCAGTTGAATGGGGGCTTACAATATCCTCTGGGAGGGCAGCTGGAAGGTATGAGAAAGCCATTTTGCTACCTTAGATTTCTTTTCAGTGATGAAAAACCAAGAATATTTAAGAGAATCTCACTTCCCTTGACTCATTTCTTCCCTTGACCTCTGAACAGTGACCCAAAGACTCATTTCCATCACTGATCTCTTTTCTTGGGCTGGAGTTGTGGTGAGGGGACTTTCAGGCAATAACCCATTGAGATTCTCACATTCTTCTTTTCCCTTTTCCTCCTGCCTATACCCCTTTCCTCTCTCTCTGGACCAATTGCTGAGGACTCAGCTTCTGGCTTGCATGACAAGGATTCTGTCATCTGAATCACTCCAATTTCTCCCTGATGACTGTAGATCATTTCAAATACTCTCTGAGCTTAATTTGTAATGCCCAGCAGGGAGCGCACCACTGAATCATTATATAACATACCCCTCCCAGGGCTTTCTGTGGAAGGCCAATTAAGTTTTCACTCCAGAAGCCACAGAACTTCCAAGATGCCTGGGAAGGTCAGGCTCTACAAGGGACATGCAGACATCCACTCCCAGAGAAACTCAGATGACCCAAAACCCCCTGCCTGGCTCAGAAGAATGGATAGAATTTCAAGAACTCATCTAGTCCATCACCTGGTCCCAACCTCCCTCAGTTTCCCATTCAAAGTTTTTTCCTTCCATATGCTATTAATTGGATCTTACCTGTATCTAACTTAAATTCTTCATGCTGCAATTGCTTTTCTCTCATTATTTTCTTATGAAAGCCACTTAGAACAGAGCTTATTCTAGACAAAATCATGAACTAGGAATTTAAATTCATGATTCCTCCATTTCCCTTCTTTCTGACCCATGCTATGTGAATTGCTGTTACCTGAGACCATTTATTTTTGGAGGAATTAATTTACTCCCATGTTTTACTGACTATTTTTTTATACCCACTAGTCACCCCAGGACCTATTTTTTCCGAAGAAAGGAGCAGAGATTTAAAGAGCATGCTTAACTAAAAGACTTACATCCCTAATCATGGAATTATAAACACTAAGATAATTTGGAGCAAAGTGAACTTATATCAATTTTACATAGACTACCAAGTCAAGGTCTTAGAATGTTAGAGCTGGAAGAAAAGGTTGAGATTATCTAGATCTTTTTTTTTTTTTTTTGCAAATGAGGAATCTGAGGCCCAAAGAGGCATTCATTTGGTTACTGGCCAAGTCAGTATTAAAATCCAATCTTCTATTTTCCACTCTGGCTCTTTCTACTATAATAAGTGTTAACCTTTCCTGAACACATACTATGTGCAAAAGGTCATTCTAAGCTCTTTACAAGTACGTATTAACTTATTTAATCTTGACAATCTTGCAAAGAAATACTGTTGCTATTTTCATTCACAGAAGAGGCAACCAAGGCCCTGAGAGGTTAAATAAATCTCGCAAGGACACAGCTGGGAGGTGGCAGGGCTTTCGCTTTTACTCAATACACTACACTATACTCACACAGCCTCCTCAACTGTATTTCAGGAACCCCTTTGAAACTCTGTTGTGGCATTAATTTTCTACCACTTTCTATTCTTTTCCAAACATCTGGGCCTCCTCACTACTAAAAATGCATCCCGCATTTCCCACCTCACCCTTGCACTAAAGGCCACAAAGACCTCATAGAAAACCCTCGTTCCATACAAGAGATGCCACTGTTTACTGACAGATCTGCCTGCCTGTGTCCCTCTCGTATAGTAGGTTGTCATCGGTGCTGTTATTAAAGCCAGAAACAGGATCCTGAGCTCTTCAGTACTCCTCCAGTCTTCTCACCCAGGAAGTTCCCACGTCTATGATATCACAACGTTCCCCCTCCTCCTCCCATGATGTCATCCACACAACCCAGCACTCTCCCTTCCCCAAGTTCCCACCTGCCCCAGGCGGGAGACATGGACTATTTCACGTGACCTTCCCCAAATTTTAATCATGACACTCATGAGAAATAAAATCTTT
The DNA here is from genome assembly GCF_000151845.1 of Pteropus vampyrus. Classification (NCBI taxonomy): domain Eukaryota; kingdom Metazoa; phylum Chordata; class Mammalia; order Chiroptera; family Pteropodidae; genus Pteropus; species Pteropus vampyrus. Next base: position 2,988,764 of record NW_011888891.1, on the reverse strand, counting down.
CCCTGGTTGAGGTCAGAAACTATCCTCTCCCAGCTGCCTCTACCCCTCCCAAGGAAACAATCCATTCTTGTTACACATGTTAGCATCGCACCTCCCCAGGAATGAGGTGGGACCTTCGGACGCTGCTCCTTCTCACTCCATCCCCAGCTTCTCTTCGTCATTAAACTAGAGCCAAGATTCCTTCACTCTGAAAACTCTCACGTGCACATGGCATCTCAACTCAGCTGTGTTTTATTTGGGTGTGTGTCTTTGTGTGTGTATGTGTGTGTGTGTGCACGTGCATATGTGTGTGTACATGTGTATGGCCAGGGAGGGGACCTGTGTGGGACATGGAGTTGGTCTATCATTGGGAACTTGGTTTAAAATAAACTAAGTTCACAGGCATAGGATGGATGCTGGCACTAGGTTCAGACAGTCCCATTGCCTTTCTTCCCATCTTGAGGCCTGGGTGTGGTAAGATCCCAGGGCTGAATTCTATATAAAAATTGCACACCGGCTTATGTCTTTCAGAAATGAGATCTAGAGAGGCAGATAAAACTTGCTGTTCCTCAACTTTTCTTTTTTACCATGCGGACGTGTGGCATTTATGAAGTGTCACTTTGCTGCTAGGCACTGTGCTAGGTAGCATATTCATAAGAGAAAGGGGCCACAAAATTTAATAAAACTACAACTCACATATGAGGGAAGATGAGCTCTATTATCTAAAACTAATCTGGTCTTCTTTCCCAGAGTAAGTGGAGAAAGGTAGGGAAGAGTAGCCAATGTTCAATCCAGTTTAGAGCTTGAGCTCATCCAATATGCAATAGTCCTTTTAGGAAATGCCAGTCTCCCAGATAAAAGATGCTTAGTCTCTCATTTTGTTCCTTTGTCCCCTGTTTCTCTCCATAAGATGAAAGAAGAAAGGAGGAGGATTTATGCAATCTCATGGTACAAGGGAAGTTTCAGGGCTCCACAATTCCTTTGGTTTCCAGAGCCTCTCCTTTTTCCTCATGGCTGGTCTTTATCCTACTGGCATTGTTGGCCAAGTCTGTGCCTATGTAATTTCTGGTGTCATCTCTTCAAATTTGTTCAGAGCCCATGTCAACCCACCTCCCCCAGTGGACTCGCCACACTTGGGCTCTGTTGGAGCTATGAACTCCCACAGCCTTGGGAGTCTGTCTACCCACAACTTTCTCCCTTGTTTGTGGTGACCTGCTCCACAGAGGATCCTTGGCTCCTCCTAGTCTTGTCTTCAATAAACAGGAACCATGGATGGCTCAGGAAAGTCCAACCTTAGCACTTCCTCTGCCTCTCTGTGCTGTGGTCTGCTCCAGCCTGCAAGGTGGCTTTCATGTCTGTCTTGTTCAATGTCAGTAAACTCTTAAAGGGCTGAGGTAGTGTCTTATTTTTCTTTTTATCAAAAGAATCGAATTCACTGGGCATATAATAAAAGCTCAATAAATGTTCATTAAATGAATGAATGAATGAATGAATGAATGAAGCATTTTTGGCTGGGACTTCACATTGTTAGAGCCACACAGCATCCTTTGGAGAAAATTCACATCTCAGGATAATACCAGATGTTTCCAGAACTGAAAGAGAAGTTAACTATAAAAGTAGCTAACTTTTGTTGAACACTTACTGAGTCAGGCGCTGTGCCAAGAGCATTATAAACACATTTCCTCAATTAAACTCCACACCAATCCTTTGAGGTAAGTGAGTGGGTTTATCCTGTTGTTATCACCATTTTATAGATGAAGAAACAGGCATAGAGATGTTAAGTAACTTGCCCAAGGTCACACAGCTGGAAATTAGCAGAGCCTGGACTTGAAAACCAAATCTGAAGCTCTGAACTCTCTCCTCTCAACCTAGAATTTTCATAGGAGCCTCCATAGAGATGTCTCCCTTAGACTTCAGGAAATATTGGAACTGTGGAAAACCCCAAGAGAAGGAAGTTCTGATCTAATGGAGCCCAAAAATCAGCAGGAAACCAAGTCCCAGTTTAGAAAGTAAAGGAGAGACAAGTATAAATACAAGGAAGAATTTTTATAAAAACTCAATGCCCTAAGGAAGTTCAAATAGTTAATGTGTTCCAGCAGCTTCCATCCTGTGAGATGGGTCAGACCTACATGCCCCTTTAAGAGTGGCAGACTGAGAACTCAGGATAAAAGATCCTTAAACATGACTAATGCAGGATGGAAAAGCATCTTTCTCCTCTGGGGCTGGCAATGTAATTTCATACTAAATTTACTGTGGTTTATGTAATTCTTTTCATTCACACCAGAAGGAGTTTCTTTGCTGCTTCCCTTTTCAGAAACTTAGACACCATATATCTTTGCAAAGTGGATTTTTAAAAATAAAACAGAGAAGAAAGATTAAACCATAGCAGTTCTCGACTTTCCTGCCTTCTGCCTGGATCATCTTCCTGTACTTCTTCCTTTCCAAAATTGATGTGGTAAATGTTACTGCAGTAACACTGGCTCTGGAACACCCAGGCCTTCCAAGAAAGCAAACTTCATGGAGGAATTCTGTAGCTCTCTCCTTGGGATGGCTAGAAGAACTATAGTTAGGGAGAGAGACACAGGGAGAGAGACACAAGGAGAGAGACACAGGGAGAGAGAGACAGAGAATTGCCCCATCAGTGACTTTCAGAAGAACAGGGCAAGGTGACATAGAGTCCTAGATCTTATATCCATGAGTCCCTCCTCTTTTTCCACTGTCTGTATCCTGAGCCACCTCTGATCCCTTCAAAGACCCTTGTCTGGCAGTCTCCAAAGCGTCTAAGCTTTTCTGTCTCCTGGAAGAAGCTACTCTTTCTGTTCCTCAACAAAGGCAGGCCAGAGCCAGGAGTTGGGGCAGAGGTATAGGGCAGGTAAAGCTTCTGGAAGGGCATCAGAGCCCTGATGACTGGGATCCCAGCCAGTCTGGATGTTGATACTGTTAAAAATCTTACTACTGCAGTCCCAGAACTGGGAATACTGATCTTGAGCTGAACTTAGAATAAAATCATCTCTTAAATTTCCCAAAGCCCTGTCGAATTTTCCTCCTGCTTTTTTCCCCAACTTCATCTCATGCCATCACCTACCACACCTAGGCACAGGGATGTCCTTTTGCTTATTTAACACACTAAGATTTTTCCTGCCTTATAGTAGCTGTTCCCTTTGCCTGGAACGCTCTGGTCTACCCACCTTCTAAAGCTTCAGGTGGAAACCTAACTGTCTTCTTGTTAGTGAAGAGTCCCCAACCACCTTTTCTAAAGCAGGTCTCATTCCTCTAGCTCTCTATTCCCTCACTTTTTACAATTTCTTCACAACAATTTGCACAACGGGTTATAATCTTCTTTATGTGTGACTTGCCAATTGTCTGATTCCTCCACTGGAATGTTCTCTGAAGGCAGAGATCACATCTTTCTCATTCCTGCTAAATGTCCAGAGCCTAGCACAGAGCTCATACTCAACAAATGGATAACTGAATTCCAATTGTTTACCATTCACCTGGCTGCCTGGCCTAAGACTACAATCTCCTTGAAGGTAGGATCTATCTTTCTTCTCTGCACCCTCAGCACATGGTGCAGGGCTTGGAATAGAGAAGACCTTCCACATATGTTTGCAAATGAACAAAATTCTCCCCCTTGTTCCATGTCAGAGCCACTCTGTTCATAATTCCTGCAGATGAGTCCATCTGACCAGCAAGAGACCAGGAAGGCAGAGCAGGCCAGGCAGCCAACAGGCCATTTATGAGTGTCCAATTATCTGGTGACATCATCTCCAAATGAGCTGGCAATAAAATGATTATCAGAAACAGTCACAGTCTACTGAATATTTCTCTAGCATTTATAATTATTGTTACACAGCTGCTCATGGTCCCTCTCCCATATCTGCTCCAGAGAGCTGAGGTTTTTGTGAAAGTGTTTTTTTCTGCACATTATAGAAAATGACTTTGGAGAGCTTCTAGTATCTAGCCCTGCGTGTCATCCCACTCAGTCCCTCAACATCTCTAGTGGCAAGGAACACACTGTCTCAAGAGGCAGAGACTCTGGGATTTAGCAATGTCTTGCCCAGGTAGAATCTAAAATGTCTTTCCTATGACTTTACCTATTGGTTAAGGCTCTCCTACCTGGGATCATCTTCTAAGGATGGCTCTGCGGACACGTAGATGGATATTGTGTCTTTCTGTCACCCCAGCCCATTGTTCTATACCAGTGACACTTTCCTGTTCTTTGCTGATTACTTCTTATCTCTTCTTTCCCATGGGCTCCAGGCCTCAGCCTGCTCTCTTCTCTGCACAAAGATGTCTTCCCACTCTAACTAGCATGTTCTTACCGCAAACCTAGTCAGTAGAAAGTGGGGACCCAGTTCCTCAAATTCCCTTTGTTGTGTTAAAGGTATCTTCTTCCCGCCCCCATGGTTGCAGAATGAAGGAGTTATTCTGCTTTCTTTACCAGGATGACCAAGAAACCAAAAATGTTGTGATTGCAGAATCTTATTAGATTTTTACACATCATGGTCCCTGGTCTCTAACTCTGCCTTTTTTTGCAAAGAGGGGTAACTGGGAGCTTCACTGAGCACTCACTTTCACTACCTTGAGGGTGGGATTTGTAGCATTCTCCCTTCTAATTCTTCCTTACCTCTTAGGCTCCTCAATCCCAGAAGATATTGCTATTAGCTGTGCTCCAATGTCAGGTGGGAATTTTGCTTTTCCGGCAGCTCTAAACTGGGGAGCAGCCAACATCAGATTTCATCTCTAAAGAATGGCCCCACTGAGGGGAGTTCCTCATAGCCCCGACTATCCTCTGGAGAGAGGTTAACAGCCTTAATCCCCAAATCATTCTCAAATGCCATGGTCTCAGGTCCTTTCTTCTGCCTGGCGGTTTCCCTCTGGCCACTCCCTAGCCCTTCAGTGTCAGGAATACTATCTGGACCGATGCTATGTGATGACATTATGATGATATTTTAGGCTAGTTATACAGGAATGCCGAAATCCTGCCCTTGAACAATCTCTTATCTCCAGGTTTCTATATTAGTCAGCTCAGGCTGCTAAAACGAAGTAGATGGAGTGGCCTAAACCAGGGGATCCCCAACTCCTGGGCCAAAAACTGGTACCAGTCCATGGCCTGTTAGGAACCTGGCCCCATAGCAGGAGATGAGTGGCAGGCAAGCGAGTGAAGCTTCATCTGTATTTGCAGCTGCTCCCCAGCACTAGCTTCACCACCTCAGATCCACCTCAGATCATCAGGCATTAGATTCTCATAGGAGCACTGGTCCGTGGTGCCAAAAAGGTTGGGGACCGCTGGTAAACCACAGACATTTATTTTGTACAGTTCTGGAGGCTGGCAAGTCCAAGATCAAGGTGTCAGCCTATTTAGTTCCTGGTGAAGGCACTCTTCCTGGCTTGTCATCTTGCTGTCTTTTTGCTGTGGGAATAGGGAAATGGGGGTGGGGAGGAGGAGGAGAAGAGAAAGAGAGAAATAGTTCTTCTTATAAAGTCTCTTCTTATAAGAGTATTAATTTTATCATGAAGACCCTACCCTCACCATCTCATCTAAACCTAATTACCTCACAAAAGCCCCACCTCCAAATATCATCACATTGTGAATGTTTAGGATTTCAACACTAATTTGAAGGGGACACAATTCAATTTATAGCAATTTCTCCAAAAAGTATATACATAGATGTAGCAAAGAAGAGTGTTATTACTAGTTAGGGGAGTGTCCTCAAACTCCAATGCAGCACTCAACAGAGTTAAGTCAGTACGTTAGAACATTCCTTTTGCTAGACCCAGGCCAGAGTTAACCTAGAGGCAGAACTGGGACAGCCCCTAAAGTCTGCCTGGTTCTGTGTCTTCTCAGTGGTCACATTTGAGTCTGAGATCTTAGCCTCCAGTGGGAGTAATGGCAGCTCCAGCCCCACCCACAGCACCAGGAGAAATGGAGCAAAGAAACAGAAAGAGGACTGTCCTGATGTAAAGAGTAGAATGGTCTTGACCTTCTAGCCCAGGCTGCTAAGGTCAGGTCAGTGGTCCTGGGCCTTCAGTCAGTCAGGTGGGAAGAGAAAGGAGGAAGAAGGCAGAGGGAGAGAGCCTGGGAGCAGGCCCTGGTCAAGGGAGACAAAAAGAAAAAGGGGCGAGACCACACTCATATGTTTGAACATATTAATTCTTTTGAAAATTTTATCCCTTTAAAACATGACTCAGTTAAGTGCCCTTGAATCTGACCAATCCAAATTGGGCATAGGGACATAGTTGGAACAAGGCCTGAGTGATCTAGTACTCTCCCGGGAAGCCCAAACTCCATACTTATTTAAAAGAATATCACCCGGAACTGCACACAGGCTTTATATTTGGTCATTTTTACCTCCCTTAACCTAAACTGGCACGATTAACATGTAATTATGCAACTCAAGATTGCTTTAGATTTCTTAGCAGCTGCATCTCACTCTTGGATTATTCTAAGTTTATGTATGTTCCACCAAACCCCCAATTAGTTGTCCCATGAACTGCTTTCAAGTCAGCATTTTCCCTCCATAAAATTGTATAAATAATCATTTTTACCTACGTTTGAGAGTTTACATTTATTTCTGCTAAAGGTTATCATTTTGATTTTGGCCTATCATTGAAACCCATTAAAATTATTCTGAATTGTAATTTACTGCACAGCACATGAACTATTTCTGCTTTCACTTTACTGAGATTTTCACTGCAGTGTCTCAGGAGTCCCTGTTCAAACTAAAAATGTCCTACTTAGCATTCATCCAGCTGCCTCCCTCACTGCTTCTAAAACAGAGCTCAAAGCTAAACTCTCCCAGGAAGGCTTCCAAGATTAAAAGCGGGTAGAAATCAAGCTCTTTCCTTCTAGGACCAGGGGTAACTCCACAGAGCTTGGCTCAGTGGCCTGGGGCTACTCATAGATTTCAAAGGGGAAGCTTCCTCCTTAAAAATAAAGAGCCCAGAAAGTGAACTGCATTATGTTGAATGTGCTGCTTCTGCAGGGAGAGGTCTTGTGCCTTCAGATGCCAGATGCCCCAGTGGCATGAAAGGCCAGTAACCTCTTCCAGAGAGAGAAAAGAATTCTCCAAGGATTATCTCTGTGAGCTCCCAACCCCCAGCTCACCAGTAGAAGGAGCAACTGAAACCAAAGAAAAGCTGAAATATTCTGGTTTAAGAAAGGCAGAATTGTTTGGAGTTCCAGAACTCAGAGCTCTAGGTTTAAACACTGGCTCTGCCACTCATTCACATTTTAGCCCTGAGCAAATGCTTCTGCTTTATAACCCTCAAAGTTCCTCATCTGTAGAACAAGATAACTTTTTGGCTCCTTCCTTTAAAGGATAAAGTAAAATAATGACTGTGAAGCACCCCACATAGGACCTATTCCACAGGAGGTACTCAACAAATGGTAGTGCCCATCACTGTTTATGTCACTCTTTTCTTGGCTCATCTCTGATTAGAAACATGTGGGAAGTCTCAGTCATTGGCATCAATTTCCCACTTGTGAGCATACCGACCACAGTGTATATTTAAAACAGAAGTTTTATTAAAAGCACTAAAGATCAATAAGCATTATATTTTGAAACCAGTGAATTAGTGATGTTAATTGATTTGCCTTTTAGTGTCTCCAAGTGATGGCTTGTAAGTCACCCCCATTTTTATTATCCACTGCTGCATTAAAAATAGACTAAAATTAGTGGCTTAAAGAGAAAAATTTAACTATTTCTCCATGATTCTGTGGGTTGGCCAAGTTCAATTGGGCATGTTTCCTCCACATGGTGTTGGCCAGGGTCACTGCTGCAGCTGCCTTCTGCTGGGATCTGGGAAGAACTGGAACATCCTTGCTGGCTTCAGTCACACCTGGTGCTTCAGCTGGGTAGATGGGACATTCTTTTTCTCCATATGGCCTCTTGTCATTTAGTGGTTTACCATGACTTTCATTACATGGTGGCTGGATCCCAGGAGGGTGAAAACAGAAGGTACAAGGCCTCTTGAGGTCTAGCATTGGAAGTCATGCAGCACTACTTTTGCTGCTTCTGTTGATCAAAGCATGTCAGAGAATGAGCCTAGATTTAAGGGAAGAGGAAATAGACTACTTCTTGATGGGAAGAGCAGTACACATGTATGGAGATGGAGGGGATTGTTGGTGAACATTTTTGCAAACAATCTAATTTTGCAAAGCAATAACTAGCTTCAGTTTCTATTCCAGCAACTTTATTAGAAACATGCAACCCAATGTTACTTGGAGGAACCCAGTTGCTAGCCCTGGCCCTGGCTGCTTCTATTCTCCCAATCTTACTGGCTGTTCCTCCTGCCCATGTTCTGTGGTTCTCCCAATACCATTTGCCTCTTCACCGTGGCTCCCCATATTCACCTTGGGCTGAGAGTAACGGTAGACATTCCTTCCAAGCATACACCCCAAATTAGAACTTTTACAACATATTTTAAAAAGAAATATGTTGACCTGAAAGTTCTTGGGACTATAATGGAATGACATGTAGAGAGTGATGGAAAACATGGGCACATATAGAAGGTCACAAAAGATGGCACCTATTCTATGTATTTTGAACTTCTCTTATGGAAAAATCTACATAGCTCCAGCAATATGGTGCCAGGCTAATTAAAATGGTGGCCTCCTTACAGCCAGACTCCAGCCCAGGGATTTTCCTGAGGGCACAGCAACTGGAAGCTCCGGGAAAGCTGAAAGAAGAGATGTCTGAAGCCCCTGGGTAGACCCTGGGAAAGCGATGCTTTCTCCTTCCACTGTCAGGAAGGATGTTGCTAAAAGGAGCCAAAGTGGCAGCTGTTTCTGCAAAATTTGCCCAAAGCTTTCATGTGTGACAGTTTATTGTATGTGTCAACTTGAATGGCCATAGGAGTGACGAGATTAAACATTATTTCTGGATGTGTCTATAAGAATGTCTCTGGATGAGATTAGCATTTGAATCCATAGACTCAGTAAAGCAGATTGCCCTCCCCAGTGTGGGTGGGCATCATCCAATTCATTGAGGGCCTGAATAGAAAAAAAAGGCAAAGAAAGAAGGAAATCGCCTCTTTTGTCCTGCCTTACTGCTTGAACCGGGACATCTCATCTCATCTTCTCCAGCCCTTAGACTGGAATTTACACCATTATCTCCCCTAGTTCTCAGATCTTCAGACTCAGGTTGAATTATCCCACTGACTTTTCCATTTGAAACTTTTCTAACTTGGTGAAGGAAATAGACATACAAATCCAGGAAGTGTAGAGAGTTCCAAACAAGATGAACCCAGAGGCCCACACCAAGACACATAATAATTAAAACGTGAAGGTTAAAGATAAAGAAAGAATCTTAAAAAGCAGCAATTGACAAGGGAGCTCCCATACAAGGGAGTTCCCATAAGACTGCTGATTCTCAACAGAAACTTTGCAGGCCAGAAGGGATTGGCAGGAAATAGCCGAAGCAATGAAAAGTAAAGACCTACAACCAAGATTACTCTACTCAGCAAAGCTATTTTTTAGGATCAAAGGATAAAGAGCTTCCCAGACCAAAAAAAAAAAAAAAAAAAAAAGCTAAAAGAGTTCATCACCACCAGACTGGTATTACAAGAAACGTTAGAGGAACTTATTTAAGAAGAAAGAAAAGAAAAAAAAAATAAAAAAATATGAGTAATAAAATAGTAATAACTACGTATCTATCAATAATCACTATAAATGTAAATGGATTAAATGCTTCCTTCAAAAGACAGGGTGGCTAAATGGATAAGAAGATAAGACCCTTATACATGCTGCCTACAGGAGACTCATTTCAGATCGAAAGACACACACAGACTAAAGCAATAGGATTGGAAAAGATATTTCATGAAAATGGAAATTTAAAAAAAGCTGGGGTAGCAATATTTAAACCAGACAAAATAGACTTTAAAACAAAGGCTATAACAAGAGACAAAAAAGGACCCAGTAATTTCACTTCTGGGTATTTATGTAAAGAAACCCAAAACACTACTTCATAGGGACAAGTGAATCCATATATTCATTGCAGCATTATTTACAATAGTTAAGATATGGAGGAATCTTGGGTATTCATCAATGGATAAATGGATAAGGAGGAAGTGCATATATAATGGAATATTACTCAGCCACAAAAAAGAATGAATTCTTGTCATTTGCAACAACATGGATGGACTTAGAGGATATTATGCTAAGTGGAGTAAGCCAGACAGAGAAAGATAAATGCCATATGATTTCACTTACACGTGGAATATAAAGAACGAAATAAACAAACGAAACAGAAACAAACTCGTAAATACAGAGAACACTTCGATGGTTGCCAGATGGAAGAGGGGTTGGAGAGGTGGGTGAAAAAGGGGAAGGGATTATGAAGTATGAATTGTTAGATACAAAATGGTCATGGAGATGTAAAGTATAGCATAGGGACTATAGTCGGTAATATTGTAATAACTATGTGTGGTGTCAGATTGGAGTCAGAGTTTTGGGGGTGATCACTTTGTAAGTTACATAAATGTTTAATCACTGTGTTGTACACCTGAAACTGTATATTATTGAATGCCAACTGTAATTGAAAAATAAAGAAAATATTTTTAAAAAGTTATATATGAATTTTCAACTGGGAGTTAGTGGCCCTAACCTCCATGTTGTTCAAGAGTCAACTGTAGTTTTATCTTTAATATGTAATACATGTCTTTTATATCCACCTGGTAATGAGTTATTTATGTACAGTATAATGTAGGAGTCAAGTTTAAAATGTTTTCCCATATCCAATAGATATGGGAGATGATTTCTTGCAAAAATTCTTTTTCCCTCTGCAATGGCACTTTTGTCAAAAAGTGAAGTGTCACTCTATTTGTGAATCTGTTTGGGGACTACAGAGTTATTCTATTCCCTTGGTTTATTTGATTGTCCTTGAACCAATTCCTCACTCTTATTAACAAGTGTGGTTTTATAAGTCTTACTTTATGGCAAAGCAATTCTTTCCACCTTAGGTTTTATTTTTTTCCCTACAAAAGTGTCTTGGTCTTTTCTATTTCTTATAAATTTTCAAATCTTGTTAAGATCCACAAAAGTCTTTGTAATTTTGATTTGTATTCTCTGATTTTTCACATAAATTTGGAAAGAAATGACATCTTTATAATGGTGAGTCTTCGAGTTCATGTGCATGGCAGACCCTCTCCCTGCTCCATTTATTTATTTAGGTGTCTTTTCATTTCCCCCAATAATATTTTCAATTCTTTCTGCATAAAGGCCTTGTATAATTTTCATTAGATTTATTCCTAGGTATTTTATTCTTTTAAGGATATTGTAAATGGGAATCTTTAACAAAATTTTATTTTCTAACTATTTCTTTTTGCTACATAGAAATAAATTGATTTTTGTATATCAGACTTGTATCTGTAAACTTGCTTGTATCTGTAAACTTTTAAGAATTTATAGATTTTTTTCCCTTGCCTCACTGTTTTGGCTAGGACTTCCAGTTGACATTGGCTAGAAATGCTGTTGGCCAGCTAACTGTGTTATTCAAATCTTTCATTCTCTATTTCAGAAGGAAAGCTTTTAACACTTCATCACTAAGTCTGATGTTTGTTATAGGTTTGTTGTAGATTGACTTTTATCAGGCTAATAAATTCTCTTCTATTCCTACTTTGCTGAATAACTTTTGTTTGCTTATTTTAATGATAAATGGATGCTGGATTTTATTGCTTTTTAAAATTAAGATTATCATATAAATATTCACTTTTGTTCTGTTAGTGTGAATTAGGTTGATTAAAGTTCCAATGTTAAACTAATCTTGCTTTCCTGGAACAAATGCATTATTTTTTTATACATTGCTGGTTCCATTGGCTAATATTTTGTTTAGGATTTTTGCTTCTGTGTTCTAAGTGTGATTGACCTATAGTTTCCCTTTTTCATCATGTTCTTCTCACGTTTGATATTAAGATTTTGTTGGCCTCATAAAACAAGTTGGGAAGCATTGCCTATCTTTATGCTCTGGAAGAGTTTGTATGGGATAGGTATTTTTTCTCTTTCTTTTTGTGTGTGACTTGGGCGAATAACTTAAACTATTTTTTATTCAAAATTTTTTTATTTTTTATTTGCAGTTGACAATCAATGTTATATTACTTTCAAGTATACAGCATAGCGGTTAGACATTTTTGTAACTTATGAAGTGATCTCCCCAAGAATTCTAGTTTCCATCTGGTACCATACATAATTATTATAATATTATTGGCTATATCCTCTATGCTATACTTTATATCCCTATGACTATTTTGTAACTACTAATTTATACTTCTTACTATTTGTACCTTTTTCACCCAGACTCCCAAACCCTCTCCCATTGGCAACCATCAGTTTATTCTCTGTATCTATTGAGTTCGTTTCTGTTTGTTTGTTTGTTTTTCCCATTTATATTGTTCATCCATGTTGTCACAAATGGTAAGATTGCATTTTTTATGGCTGAATAATATTCCATTTTGTATGTTAACCACCTCTTCTTTATCCAATTGTCCATTGATAATACTTTGGTTGTTTCCATATCTTGGCTATTGTAAATAATGCTGTAATGAACACAGAGACACATATATCTTTTTGAATTAGTGTTTTAGATTTCTTTGCGTAAATACCCAGAAGTGGAATTTCTAGGTCATAGGTAGTTTTATTTTTAATTTTGAATGACATTCATACCGTTTTCCATAGTGGCTGAACCGATTTGCAATCCTACCAACAATACATGAGGATTCCCTTTTCTCTACATCCCCGCCAACATTGTTTGTTGATTTATTGATGATAGCCATTCTGAGAGGTGTGAGGTGATATCTTATTGTGATTTAAATTTGTATTTCTCTGATGATTAATGATGTTGAGGATCTTTTCATATGTCTATTGGCCACCTGTATGTTTTCTTTGAAGAAATGCCTATTCAGGTCCTCTGCCTATTTTTTAATTGAAATTTTTTTCCCCCTTTTGGTTCGGAGTTGTATGAGTTGTTTATATATATTGGATATTAAACCTCTATTGGATGTATCATTGGCAAATATTGTCTCCCTATAGGTAGGGGTTTTTTTTTGTTTTGTTGATGGGCTTTTTTGCTATGCAAAACATTTTTAGATTAATGTTGTACAATTTGCTTATTTATTTTTTTGTTTTCTTTGCCCAAGGAGATACATAATAAAAAATGATTAAATGCAATGCCAGAGAGTTTACTGCCTATGTTTTCTTCTAAGAGTTTTATGGTTTGGGGTTTTACATTGAAATCTTTAATTCATTTTGAGTTTATTCTTATATATGGTATAAGAATGTTGTCCACTTTCATTTTTGTGTATATATATGCCCAGTTTTCCCACCAGCATTTGTTGAATAGACTGCTTTTACCCCAGTGCGTATTCTTGCCTCTTTTTTAGTAGATTAATTGACTATATAGGTGTGGATACATTCTGGGCTCTCTGTTCTGTTCCATTGATCTATGTGTCTGTTTTTATGCCAGTACCATGCTGTTTTATGCCAGTACCATGCTGCTTTGATGACTATAACCTTATAGTATAGTTTGTTATTAGATAGTGTGATATCTCTGACTTTGTTCTTTCTCAAGATTGCTGTGGCTATTTGGGGTCTTTTTTGGATCCATATAAATTTTAGTATTATTTGTTCTAGTTCTGTGAAAAATGCCACTGTTATTTTGATAGGAATTGCATTGAATTTAGATTGCTTTGAGTAATATGGGCATTTTAATGATGTTAATTCTTCCTTTCCATGAGCATGATATATGCTTTCATTTATTTGTATCTTCTTCAATTTCTTTCTTCAATGTCTTATAATCTACTTAATATAGATCTTTTACTTCCTTAGTTAAATTTATTCCTAGGTATTTGATTTTTGATGCAATTGGAAATGGGATTGTTTTCTTAATTTCTCTTTCTGGTAGTTCATTATTGGTGTATAAAAATGCAACAAATTTTGTATCCTGCTACTTTACTGAATTATTTATCAGTTCTAATAGGGTTTTTTTGGTGAAATATTCAGAGTTCTTTATATATGGTATTATGTCATCTTAAAATAGCAGCAGTTTTACTTCTTACTTTCCAATTTGGATGCATCTTATTTATTTATTTATTTAGTTAGTTAGTTAGTTAGTTAGTTAGTTACTCTGATTGCTGTGGCTAGGACTTCCAATACTATGTTGAATAAGAGTAGTGAAAGTTAACATCTTTGTCTTGTTCCTGATATTAAGAAAATCACTTTTAGCTCTTCTCCATTGAGTTTAATATTTGCTGTGGCTTTGTCAAATATGTCATTTATTATGTTGGGTTATGTTCCCTCTATTCCATCTTTGCTGAGAGTTTTTATCATAAATAGTTGCTGGATTCTGCATCTATTGATATGATCATATGATTTTTATCTTTTCATTTGTTTATGTGGTGAGTCACATTAATTGACCAAACTTGCATCCTGGAAATAAATCTTACTTGAACATGGTGTATGATCTTTTTAATGTATTGCTGAATATAGTTTGTTAATATTTTGTTGAAGATTTTTGCATATATATTTATCAAGCATATTGCCTATAATTTTTTTTTTTTGTAATGCCTATATCTGGTTTGGGGGTTTTGGAATCAGGGTAATGCTAGCCTCGTAAAATGAGCTTGGGAGCTCTCCCTCCTCTTGAATTTTTGGAATAGTTTGAGAAAGATAAGTGTTATTTCTTATTTGAATGTTTGGCGAAGATTACCTGTGAAGCCATCCAGTCACAAACTTTTGTTTGTTGGAATTTTTTGATTACTTATTCAATTTCATTAGTAGTTATCGGTCTATTCAGATATTCCGTTTCTTTTGACACAGTCTTGGAATGCTGTATGTTTCTAGGAACTTATCCATTCCTTCCAGATTGTCTAATTTGTTGGTGTATAATTGTTTGTAGTATTTTCTTATAAGCCTTTGTATTTCTGTGGTGTCAGTTGTCACTTCTCTGCTTTTGTTTCTAATTTTATTTATTTAGGTCCTCTCTCTTTTTTCTTGATAAGTATGGTTAATGATTTATCAATTTTGTTTATCTTTTCAATGAACCAGTTCTTGGTCTCATTGATCAGTTGTATTGTGTGTGGTTTGGGTTTTTTTTAGACTCTATTTCATTTATTTATGCTCTAATCTTCATTATTTCCTTCCTTCTCATTTTGGGCTTTGTTTGCTGTTCTTTTTCTTGTTCCTTTAAGTGTTTGATTGTTAGATTGTTTATTTGATTTTTTTTGTTTCTTGAGTTTCTTATATTGCTATAAGTTGCTCTCTTAGAACTGCTTTCTCTGTGAAACATAGATTTGGGGTCACTGTGTTTTCATTTTCATTTGTCTCTAGGTATTTTTGATTTCCTTTTTGGTTTCATTGTTAATCCAATGATTGTTTAGTAGCATGTTACTTAGCCTTCATATGTTTGTGTGTTTTTCAATTTTCCTCTTGTAATTGATTTCTAGTTTTATGTCATTGTGGTTGGAGAAGATACTCGATATGATTTCAATCTTAAATTTATTGAGACATGTTTTGTGGTCTAATACAGGGTCTATGCTGAAAAATGTTCCATGTGCACTTGAAAAGAATGTATATTTTACTGCTTTGGAATGAAATGCTCTAAAAATATCAATTAAATTCATCTTGTCTAATATGTCATTGACGGCCACTATTTCTTTGTTGATTTTCTGTCTGGATGATCTATTCATTGATATCATTGGAGTGTTAAAATCCCCTACAATTACTGTACTACTATCAATGTCTCCCTTTATGTCACTCAATATTTGATTTATAAATGTAGGTGTTCCTACATTGGGTGCATAAATGTTTACAAGGGTTATATCCTCTTGTAGGATCAATTTCTTGAAATGCCTTTCTTTGTCTCTTAAAGTAGACTTTGTTTTAAAGTCTATTTTGTCTGCTATAAGTATTGCTATCGCAGCTATTTTTTGTTTTTCCATTTGCATGAAATCTTTTTCCATCCCTTTACTTTCAGTCTCTGTGTGTCTTTCGATCAAAAATGGGTCTCTTGTAGACACCATATGTATAGGTTTTTTTCTTATTCGTTCGGTTACCCTATATCTGATGATTGGAGCATTTAATCTACGTCCATTTAAAATCATTATTGATAGGTATGTAGTTATTGACATTTTATTATTTATGTTCTCTTTTTCCCCCTTCTCAAAGAAATCTCTTTATCATTTCTTGTAATAGTGGGTTGGTACTGATGAATTCCTTTAGCTTTTTCCTGTCTGGGAAGCTTTTATCTCTCTTTCGATTCTAAATGATAACCTTGCTAGACAGTATAGATTTTGTTGTAAGTCCTTGCTTTTCATCACTTTGGCTATTTCTTGCCAATCCCTTCTGCCTGCAAAATTGCCGTTGAGAAATCAGTGGACAGTCTTATGGGAGCTCCCTCATAGGTAGCTGTTTTTCTCTTGCTGCTTTTAATATCCTCTCTTTGTCTTCACCCTTTGGCATTTTAATTATGATGTGTCATAGTGTGGGCCTCTTTGAGTCTTCTTTGGAACTCTCTATGCTTCCTGGGCTTGTATGTCTATTTCCTTCACTGAGTTAGGGAAGTTATCTATTATTATTTATTTAAATAGGTTTTCGATTTCTTGCTCTCTTTCTTTTCCTTCTGGTACCCATATGATGTGATGTTGGTGTGCTTTATGCTGTCTAAGAGGTCACTTAAACTGCATTCATTTTTTAAATTTCTTATTTCTTTACTGTTCTAAATGAGTCTTTTCTGCTACCATTTTTCCAAATCTCTGATTTGATTCTCTGCTTCATCTATTTACTTTTGATTCCTTCTAATGTATTCTTCATTTCATTTATTGTATTGTTCATTTCTGACTGATTCTTTTTTATGGTTTCCATGTCCTTTTTTATGTTTACTTGTTTTGTTGACATTCTCACTGAGTTAATTTATTCTTCCCTTAAGTTCATCGAGCATCCTTATAACCAGGGTTTGGAACTCTATATCTAGCATATGGCTTGTCTTCATTTTGTTTAGTTCCTTTTCTGGAATTTTCTCTTTTTACTTCATTTGGGACATATTTCTTTGTCTCTTCATTTTGGCTTCCTTTCTGTGTTTGTCTGTATTAGGTAGATTTGCTCTGTCTCCCAGTCTTGGCAGGGTGGCCTTATGTATTAGATGTCCTCTGGGGCCCAGTGACATAGTCTCATTGCTCATCTGAGCCGGGTGCTTCAGGAATGTCCCTTGTGTGGGTTGTGAGTTCCCTCTTATTGTAATTGATCTATGATTGCTATCGGCATGTCAGTGAGTGGGGTTGACCCTCAGGGTGACTGGCTGTGAAGAACAGCCAAGACCACAGTGAGAGCTGACCCCATGGAGTGAAATTTTCCCAGCAGGGCTCTGGTGCCTGCCAAGATATCTCTTTGTGTGTGCCATTTATGGAACTAATCAGGTTGTGCTCTGTTCTGGTCTAAAACCAATCACCAGGTATGCTGGTTCTGGGGCCACCTGGTAGGAGCTGCAAAGTGATCCACAGTTGGCAGCTGCCTGGAAGTGTGTGGGAAAGGCCACACTGTGACCAGAGGCTGGCTGCCATCTATGTCAGTCCTGAGGCCACTCAGCAAAAGGCACAATTGGGCACACTGAGGACAGCTGCTGCCTGCTCAGGGCCTGCAGACCTTGGAGAGTTTTTAAGAAGGTTTGCAGCATAGGCTGAGGTCAGCTGCCCACATAACACAGTCATGGAAGGAGCTAAGGGTGATGTGTGGATTGGATGTGGTGGGGTCTTAGGGAGTCAACAAAATGGAACACGCAGTGTTTACCAGTTTAATGTAGATTCAGATTTGGCACCTGCCTGCCCCTTCGTGCTGTTTGCAGGAAGGGTTAAACACAGGGACAATGGCAGACCTCACCCTGAAGCCATACAATTCAGTTTCTTCTAGTATATCTCTGGCAATTTTTGAGATGTTTTCTCTTTGCTGAAGCTTAGGGTAGTGTTTGTGAGCAAGTGAGTCTGTACACAGGTGCTTTAAGAGGATGTCTGGATTTTCAGCACCTTTGATCTTACCGACTCTTGTGGGGACTCCTCTTCCCAGCACTGGGGTCCTGGTGTGGGGCTAGGACCCCTCACTTTTCAGAGGGACCTCTGCAGCCAAGATATACTTTCCAGTTCTCAAATGCCACATGTAGGTGTGTGACCAGCCCATTTCACACCTCCATCCCTCCTGTCAGTCTCAATGTGGCTTCTTCTTTATATCCCTAGTTGTAGGAGCTCTATTTGACTAGTCTTCAGATGTTTCTTCAGGTTGATTGTTGTGTAATTTAGTTATGATTTTGATGTGGTCACAAGAATTGGGGAGCACAGCATTAATCTACTCTATCATCTTGACCAGAATGCTATAACTCTTTGCAAAGTACCCACTTGCAGCTTGTTTTTCTCCATTTTAGGGTTGTTTCTAAATATTTCATTTTTGCCTTTATAGTTCTTTATTATTTTCTTCATCTTACTTTATTAGATTTTAATTTGCTAAGGTTTATTTTTCTAACCTGTTAGGATGATTACTTTCATCGCCGATTTTTAAAAATCCTTTTTTATTTTCTAATAAATGCACTTAAAATATAAATTTCCCTTGAAGCATTTCTTTAACTGCATTCTACACACATTTGTTGTGTCATATTCTTATTATCTTGCAATTAAAATATTATCTAATTTCAGTTGATTAATTTTTGACCTATGGATTATTTAAAAGTATATTTTAAAAGTACATATAGCAAATTTTGTTATCTTTTAATTTTTAGCTTAATTCCTCTGTTAGGGTATGCATTCAAATTTTTAATTTTTGAAATTTATTGAGTCTTGTTTTGTGGCCCAATATAGGATCAGCTTAGCAACCTTTTTGTAAATACTGGAAAATTATTCATCTTGAGTACAGTGTTCTGTTTAGGTTAAAATCTGCACTTTATATTGTTAAAATAGCTCATATTCTTACTGATTTTTTTGGTCACTTTTCAATCAATTACTGAAAGAAGTGAGCTAAAATCTTGACAATGTTTTTGATTTATGTATTTCATTTCTCTTAGTTGTTCCTTTAAATATTTTGAGGTTGGGTGCATATATATTTAGAAATATATGTGTGTATATATAATTTTTTAACAAATATTTACTTGCAATCTGTGGCTTGTCTTTATATTTTTTTAAAGGTATCTTTGATTAGCAAAAGAAAGTCAAATTTATTAATTTTTTTCTTTTGTGGTATCACTTTTCTGAGAATGTACCTACAAGAAGATCACAAAAATATTGTCTTATGTCTTCCTTTAGAAGTTTTATAGTTTTCGTTTTTATATTTAAGTCTGTGACCCACCTCAAATTAAATTTTGTGCATTAGAGAAATTATGTGTTATGAGTCAATGTTAAATATTTTCTATATGGATAGTCAACTGTTCCATCATCATATGTTGAAAGGACTATACTTGCCTTGCACCTTTGTCAAAAATCAATTAAATGTAAAGTATGGGTCTATTTTTGGACTCTATTCTGTTCTATTGATTTCCTCGTGTATTCTAATAGAAATATCAGACTTTCTTGATGCTGTAACATTGTACTGAAAACAGTTTACTGTATAGATTACTGTATCTTAAATCCTAGAAACAGGTAAGTCCTATCCTATTAAGAGGTGGAGTCTATTCCTCCATCTCTTGAATTTGTGTGGACCTGTGACTGCTTTACTAACACCATATTAAAAAAGTGTTTCCCTGTGACTTCTGAGACTAGGTCAAAAGAAGTATTGCTTCTACATTGGTGTCTTGAAAATCTCACTCTGGAATAAGCCAGAAATCATGCAAACAATCTAGCTATCCTGATATCACCACGTTGTGAGGAAGCTCAAGCTAACCATGTGAAAAAGATGTGCAACGAGACACCTGACAAGCCACGGCAATTCCAGCTGTCCCTGTCCAGACCCCACATAGCTGACTGAAGTAATTAATATTTGGACAACTTAAGTCTTAGCCATATCAGACTACAACTTCAAGAAAGATTTTGAGCAAGTACAGCCCAACTGAGCTGATGCAACTCATAGAACTGTGAAAAATATTAAATTGTTATTTGGTTGAACTAGGTTTTCACATAGTGAGTAATATAGAAATAGATATCTAGAACAATAGAATTTTAGAAAAGAATGTAGGTTTTGAGGATCAGAAAGACCTGGACTCAAATTTTGCTTGTGTTTCTGCAAACACAGATGAAGTTACTAGGCTGAGGGCTAAGCAACTTATATACAATTTATTTTTCATCATTTAATATTTTTAAACACCTACTAAGACAGGGAGTATGCTTAGGAGATACAAACATGATTACAACATAGACCCTCTTCTCAAGGAATTTACAGAGCAGTGAGGGCATATAGACATGTTTAATACAAAGACAGTTGATGACATCGCTGTTAGTAGAAATTGCTGTATGGCAAATTCTTAAAAAAATCTTTGCTAATCTGGGTTCATACTAACTTAATATGTACAAAATATCTGGTAATGAATATTTACAGCCCACCTATCTTCCTTTTTGTACTGGCTACTAGGAAGGTGAGAATTGATGGTGCGAGTCAACCCCAGTTATTTCTATTGTCTTTTCTCTCCTTCTTCAACATGATTTTCAATTTTCAATTTATAATTTAACAGTATCTCATTGTAGTGTCATAAATTCTTTTGAGGAGAAAGTTGGGGTAAAATTGCAAATAAAATATATATCAGAAAGCTAGTTGATTGATTCAAGTTGAGAGCATAGTTCATGATCAATCTGTGTTTTTCCATTTCTTGTTTTTGTGATTGAGACAGCCTCTGCTGAGAACTTGTCTTTACTATGACCACTACCATTACAACTACAACTATTACTACTACTACTAACCATAGTTAGTAGTTACTGAAACATAGTATACCAAGCTCTGTGTTAAGTGCTTAAATGAATCAGTTCATTTCATTTTTACAATTATCTTGTGATGTAGGTGTTATTATTACCTCAATTTTAGAAATGAGAACACTGAGACATGGAGAGGTTGAGTCGCTCTCCCAGGTAATGCTGACAGCCATGTCAGAAGCAACTCCATGCCACAGCCCGCAAGCTTCAGCATTAAGCTTTCAGTGCACATGGGTCCATGGAGAAGGTGGTTAGATAAACTTCAATGATGACCACATCTGGCCTAACCCATTTTTTTTTATTCAAAAGCTTTACCTGGCAAGGCCCAGGGATCCTTGGAGTTTCACAGGGGACGAGGTGACTAAGGTCACCCCATATTCACTACTCCCTGTACATGGAATCTCATCTTCACAAACATTTGTATGCCTGGATCCTACACAGAATAGATTGTGTCTGTGTTCATTGTGATCAGAGGAAACTTGAGAATGGACAAAAGAGAGAAGTTAAATTCTGGCAATTATTTCAAAATGTTTGATACATTAGCAGTGATGTTCACAGCATGTGTCCCTGACATCATTGAAATCCCCTTCCTTAAAAACTCAAAGAAATATATCTCTAGTAGAGAAAATAATAACAATGTTATGGGAAAGAGAGGGAGATATATATGATCAGGAGCAGAAAGGGAACTAACATGTATTAAATACCAGTACATGCCAGACTTTTTACGTGCATTATCTCATCCACTCATGTGAAGTAGATATTTATGGCTAAGTGAAAAGCACAGGAAACCCTGGAGTATGGTGCCTTCCACTGCTCAATGAAGAACAATGGCAAGTGTGTATCCTCCGTGGGCCTTGGTTTCCTCATTTATAAAATAACAATAAAACTTACTCCATAGTGTCAGTGTGAGGATTAAATAAGATAATCTATGTATAGCACTTTGTAGGGACATGATGAATTTTAAGAACTATTATTACTATATCAAGTGCTGAGTCTCCGTAGGGAGGATGTAATATTCCCTTGTATAGGGAGGGGTGGCTGGGGAGAGGAGGAAGTGGGTCCAGGAAAAGTGAGTGTTTGGGGGCTTAAGAGATTGAGTGCAGTTGGCAGTGCTTGGGCCCTGGGTAGCTGGCACCTCAAAAGTGATGAGTGGACTTTTGTATTCCAAATCGAAAGTGATTTTGGTGGTGGATCTTTGGAAATATGGCAGAGTGAGAGATATTCCAAGCTCTCTCCCTTTGAAACAACAATAAGCTGAACATCTCAAACTCAACAAAAAACACCCAAACTGCACACTAGCACATCTGAGCGTGGGATCTGCACATAAGAGCTACCATAGGACAGAACCCCAGGTGTTGGGCGGTGGACTGGGAGTAATAAAGAAACTGCCTCTCACAGCCACTGGAGCTTCCTGCGGGGGGGTGGGGGGTGAGGTGAGGGTGGGGATGGGTAAGGCGGGGAGGAGGAGCGGTGAGTTCCTGCAGCGAGTTCCCTGAACATTCCTGCCTGGAATAGCTGTGAGCTCCCTGTGGCCGGCTGGCTGCATGGACAGGACCATAGAGGAACAACAGCTAATTTTTGCTGGCCACTGTTGCACAACCAAGGCTGAACTGCAGCCCCCAACTCCCAACCCAGAGGGCCCCTCCCCCAATAACCTCCGAGACTGATCACCACGGAGCCCCAGGGGAATCTGAGCAAATGCTGACGAGACTGTCACTGACACTGACAGAGACTGAAATTGAGGGGAGTGAGTGTGATTAAATATCTACAAGAAAATTTAAAAGTGTTACTAAGACTATATAAAGCAAGGATACAAGAGGTTTAAACACCACCTACTGGAAACCAAAAGAAAAGCTCCTTCTTTGCAACAGGCTAAAGAGAGACCTTTATATAATAAATCTTT
>NW_011888891.1:2964733-2965212 GCF_000151845.1 Pteropus vampyrus | reverse complement strand
GACCATAGAGGAACAACAGCTAATTTTTGCTGGCCACGGTTGCACAACCAAGGCTGAACTGCAGCCCCCAACTCCCAACCCAGAGGGCCCCTCCCCCAATACCCTCCGAGACTGATCACCACGGAGCCCCAGGGGAATCTGAGCAAATGCTGACGAGACTGTCACTGACACTGACAGAGACTGAAACTGAGGGGAGTGAGTGTGATTAAATATCTACAAGAAAATTTAAAAGTGTTACTAAGACTATATAAAGCAAGGATACAAGAGGTTTAGACACCACCTACTGGAAACCAAAAGAAAAGCTCCTTCTTTGCAACAGGCTAAAGAGAGACCTTTATATAATAAATCTTTCTGGAAAAACAGCAGAATACACTTCCATTAACACTCAGGTGGAGAAATAGTCCATTAAACGTCATGAACAACCATGGTGACAAGGCATCTCAGAAAGAAAGAGAAAAATCTCCAGAAAATAAGCTTAC
>NW_011888891.1:2963001-2963321 GCF_000151845.1 Pteropus vampyrus | reverse complement strand
AGACAAGGCACGTACAGAAGAAAATGGATAACTGAATATATATAACTATCCTTTACATACTCATAATGGTAACCAAACGCCAAAGATTCAGAACCGTTGTATGTAACATAAAACAAGAAGGACGAGAGGGAAAATCCACGAAAGCCAACAAAAATAAAGAAAACAGAAGCACAAAGACGAGGAAGCAATGGAAACATCAAGCTACCAGAAAGCAAAAGA
Source organism: Pteropus vampyrus (assembly GCF_000151845.1). Taxonomy (NCBI): domain Eukaryota; kingdom Metazoa; phylum Chordata; class Mammalia; order Chiroptera; family Pteropodidae; genus Pteropus; species Pteropus vampyrus. Next base: position 2,963,102 of record NW_011888891.1, on the reverse strand, counting down.
TAAATAGCTATAAGAAGACCTCGTATTTCAATAATCACCCTAAATGTAAATGTATTGAACTCACCAATAAAAAGGCACAGAGTTGCAGAATAGATCAGAAA
>NW_011888891.1:2959418-2961709 GCF_000151845.1 Pteropus vampyrus | reverse complement strand
TTCAATAATCACCCTAAATGTAAATGTATTGAACTCACCAATAAAAAGGCACAGAGTTGCAGAATAGATCAGAAAACAAAACCCAACCATATGCTGCCTTCAGGAGACACATCTCAGCTCCGAAGACAAATATAGACTCAAAGTTAAAGGGTGAGAAATGATATTTCAAGCAAATGGCATTCAGAGAAAAGCAGGAGTAGCGGTACTAATATCGGACAAAATAGACTTCAAAATAAAAAAGGTAAAGAAAGATTAATAAAATTGACAAACCCCTAGCTAGACTCACTAAAGAAAAAAGAGAAAGGTCACAAATCAACAAAATCAGGGATGAAAGAGGGGAAATTACGACTGATCATGCAAGGATCATGCAAGAATACTATGAAAAAGTATATACAACAAATTTAATAACCTAGAAGAAATGCACGTTGAAAAATACAGTCTTCCTAGACTGAATCAAGAAGATCTGGAAAATCTAAATAGACTGATCAGCAGTATGGAAATTGAAACAATCATCAAAAACCTACCAAAAAGTCAAAGTCCAGGACCAAATGGCTTCACCAGTGAATTCTATCAAACATTCAAAGAAGATTTAATACCTATTCTCCTCAAACTCTTCCAAAAAATTGAAGAGGAGGCAATATTGGCCTCATAAAATGAGGCCAGTTTCTGATACCAAAACCTGGTAAAGATAACACAAAAAAAGAAAACCACAGACCAATATCTCTCATGAACACAGATGCAAAAATCCTAAATGAGACTAGCGAACTGAATACAGCAACATATTGAAAAGATTATATACCACGATCAAGTAGGCTTCATCCCAGAGGCACAGGGATGGTTCAACAAATACAAAAAGCGATTAATGTGATACACCACATAAACAAATTAAAAGATAAGAATCACATGATCATATCAATAGATGGAGAAAAAGCTTTTGACAAGATACAGCATTGATTTATGATCAAACACTTAATAAAATCGGTACAGAAGGAAAGTATCTTAACATAATAAAGGCCATCTATGACAAACCCTCAGCCAACATTATAGTTAATAGTGAAAAACTAAAAACCTTCCAAGATCAGGAACAAGGCAAGGCTGTCCACTATCGCCACTGTTATTCAGTATAACATTAGAGGTCCTAGTGAGTGCAATAAGATAAGAGAAAGATATAAAAGACATCCAAATAGGAAATGAAGAAGTCAGACTGTCACTATTTGTGGATGACTTGATTCTCTATAAAGAAAACCCTAAAGACTCCACAAGAACACTACTAGAAACAATAAGCAAATACAGTTAAGTCTCTGCATACAAAATCAATGTTCAAAAATCCATAGCATTCCTATACTTGAATAATGAAGCATCAGAAAAAGAAGTGAAAAAAATAATTCCTTTTGCAATTGCAAGAAAAAGAATAAAATACCTATGAACAGATTTAATGAAACAAGTGAAGTACCTACATAATGAAAACTATAAGACCCTATTAAAAGAAATCAAAGAAGATACAAAGAAATGGAAAGATATTCCATGTTCTTGGATTGGAAGAATCTACATAGTTAAAATGACCACATTACCTAAAGCATTATACAGATTTAATGCAATCTCTATCAGAAGCTCATTGGCATTTTTTTAAAAAAATAGAGCAAAATATCATCAGACTTTTATGGAAGCACAAAAACCCCCGAGTTGCCAAAGCCATCCTGAGAAAAAGGAACAAGGCCAGAGGCATCAGTCTGCCCAACTTCAAATTATACTACAAAGTGACAGTTATCAAAATGGCATGGTATTGGAAAAAAACAGACACATGGACCAGTGGAACAGAATCGAGAGTCCAGAAGTAAACCCATATTTATATGGGCAAATAATTTTTGACAAAGAAGCCAAAAACATACAATAAAGAAAGGAAAGACTCTTCAATAACTGGTGCTGGGAAAAGTGGAAAGCCACCTGCAAAAGAATTAAACTAGACTGTTGTCTATTACCACATGCAAAAATTAACTCGAAATGGACTAAGGACCTAGATATTAGACCTTAAATAATAAAATGCATAGAAGAAAACATAGGAACTAAACTCAAGGACCTTGGACTTAAAGACGATTATATGACTTTGACCTCAAAAGCAAGGGAAGTAAAAGCTAAAATAAATGAATGGGACTGCATCAAACTAAAAAGCTTCTGCTCAGCAAAAGAAATCGTCAGCAAGGTAAAGAGAGAACCATCCAAATGAGAAAATATATTTGCAAGCAACACCTCTGATAAGGGCCTAATATCCAAAATATACAAAGAAAATATAT
>NW_011888891.1:2956360-2958833 GCF_000151845.1 Pteropus vampyrus | reverse complement strand
TGAAGGAAACTGGCCTTTGGGTGTCAAACACACAATAGAATATACAGATGTCAAATGATAATGTACACCTGAAAATTATATAATTGTATTAACCAATGTTACTCCAATAAACTTAATTAAAAATTTTAAAAAATAAAATAAAAAATAAAAAAGAATGTAATTTTGGTAACATTTACTAGTGGTTTTCTCTTTTTAAAAAAAATCTATACTTGTCAAATAATATGTGTGTCAATCCTATAACAGCTTCATCTAGAATTTGTACTGCTTTGTCTCTGTGATTAGTTGAAATGTTATTAGTTTGATATTGCATACCAATTCCAATTTTAGAACTTCTACCAATTTCTTACAACTTTTTTTGTTCTTGTTCTCAACTGAATGAAAAAGCACCCAGAAACAACTGAGCTAACTCAATATTTAATTATACATCTGGCTGCTCTGGTGTTTAATGGTAAAAATAACTGGTGTGGGTTGTCTAATTCATTTTCTAGTTTCTAATGGAAAGAAGAATTTAGACCCTAGGACACCCCTGGTCTTCATTTCCTTGGCTCATGCCCCAAGAAGATGTGAAGATGAGGTCATCCTCCCAGGAGCCAGCAAAAAGGAATGGAAAGTGAGTCAGCCTGTGTGTGAATGCAGACACTGGTTCCATCCTGTCTGACTCCCCCTGGCTGGATGACTTTGGGCACATCCTCTTCCTTCTCTGAGCTTCGACTGGTTTCTCTTTCTGTAAAACTAGAAAGTAAGAATTCCTGATTTAATGTTTCCTAGGCTCTACAACTTAGTGTTTTGGTGTTCATTTACAGAAGAGTCTGGCCCAGCTGGGCAAGCTGTCTGCTCCATCCGGCAGGTTTGGAAATGTTTCCCAAGGGAGGAAGTATGCAGCTTGAATGGTGGCAGAGAAATTTCTTGGAGCAGGGCTTGGCATTATAGTCAGATGGCACAGGCTGAGAATGAGTGGGAGGTGGGTCTGGGAAGGGACTCAGTAGAAAGATCTGGTGGGGGTGGGTTGTGGGGCAGAAAAGAAAGAAGATAATGAAGTAAAGAAGGTACCATAGCAAAATGCTTTTAATAGAATGCTCAGGGTCTTGGAGAAGGCATCTTGGATTGACCTACTACAACAGAAATGTCCCAGCTCCTGAGGGATATTGAGAGAGAGAAGGGGATATGGCTTTAAATCAAAGAGTAGAGGCAAGGCTGGTAAGGGTGGTGGGTGGTCACAGGAGGCAGAACCTCCAGGATGCTCAGCATAGCCTTGAGCAAGTGATTTTTTCCCTCCAGGCTTCCATTTTTACATCTATACAATAAAGCAGATAATACTCCGATATTTTGCTTCCGACCTGGGAGTCCAGGGCCATAGGGATGAGTCACTGAGGCTATGTGGTGAGTGCAGGGCACATTACTTGGCTTAGGTGAACTTTTAACAAATGGCTTTTATTTTTATTATTTGGCCAGAAAGAGCTCGTAATAGAAGAGAGAGGTAATTGAAACTAAGTCTGGAGTCCTAGGGATCTAGGGGTCTTTAGGATGGTAGGTAATTGAAACTAAGTCTGGAGTCCTAGGGATCTAGGGGTCCTTAGGATGGTAGGATTGCAGGTTTCCTAGTCTTAGGGAGTAGAGAGGTTTTCTAAGGGTCAGAAGCAAAGCCTATGATAGATCGGTAATACCCCTCAGACTCCAGAGTGCCAAAAGAGCAGGGAGCAATAAAGACCAAGACTGAATTTCCTGCAAGCCAGTGTTTGGGGATCAGGAGGACGGTGAAGTCAGATTCAAAGAGAATAAAAGTGTGAATATCTCGCACACCTGAACCTGTGGGTAAGACTCATACCCACATATCAGTTATTTCAACATATAATGTTATTGTGTAGAAAGAAGGAAAAAATAAATCCAGAAATGATGAACTTCAGAGAAGTGGAATAAAATTTCAATTTGAGTTTTATACCAGAAGAGATGAGAAAGGCAAATTTCTTACAAAAACTACGTGGCCCACTTCGCTCTCTCATACATGATCCTTGGGGCCTCAGCTTTGGGAAGTCAGGGCCTTGGAGGAGCAGAATTTTTTCTCACTGGAACTAGAGGCTGAGCTCCAAACGGTCCCCTGCCATGGGATGGGACAAATGTGGCCCTTGTCTCTAGGCTCATTTGGGGAATCTTCCCCATCCACCTGTGTTGGACTCACCCTGCCAGTGCCTTCCTTAATTACACCAGGATCTTGGGAAACAAACACACCCACCACTCAGGCTTTCCAGGCCAGGAGCTGAGCTTATGAGCATAAATAATAATGTATCAAGGAGAAGTCCAAGGCCTGCTGGGTGACAGAGGATGTCTGGGAGGAAAGGGCCTGAATATAAAAGCTGAAAATGACGAGAATTCTGTAAGAAAGGAGACAATCACAATGCGTAGGGAGCAAGAAACAGACAGGGACCAAAGAAAGTTTACTGATCACTTGGGAAGCAGAGGGAGAAGGACTGTTTGG
>NW_011888891.1:2954003-2956310 GCF_000151845.1 Pteropus vampyrus | reverse complement strand
AAATGACTCAATAACGACAACAACAAAATAATCCAGTCAAAAAATGGACAGAGGACTTCTTTAAGCCACTTCTCCCTAGAGGGCTTAGAAATAGCCAACAAATATATGAAAAGATGCTCAACATTACTAGCTATTGGAGAAATGCGAATCAAGACCACAATGAGATACCATCTCATACCTGTTAGAATAGCTATAATCAACAGGACAAGTAATAACAAATGTTGGAGAGGATGCGGAGAGAAAGGAGTCCTTATGCACTGCTGGTGGAACTGCAAATTCGTACAGCCACTATGGAAAAAAGTATGGAGGTTCCTCAAAAAACTAAGAATTGATCTACCATATGATCTAGCAATTCCTCTACTGGGTCTTTACCCCAAAGACTTGAAAACCCATATTCAAAAAGATATTTGCACACCAATGTTCATAGCAGCACTATTCACAGTGGCCAGGACATGGAAGCAACCAAAGTGTCCTACGATAGATGATTGGTTAAAGAAGCTGTGGTACATATATACAATGGAATATTACTCAACCATAAGAAGAGATGAAATACTGCCATTTGCAACGATCTGGATGAACCTTGAGATAATCGTGCTAAGCAAAATAAGCCAGATGGAAAAGGTTGAAAATCACATGATATCACTTATATGTGGAATATAAACCTAAAAGCAACAAACGAGCAGGACAAGCAAACAGAGACTCATAGACATGGACTATAGACTAGTGGTTACTAGTGGAGTGGGGGAGGAGGGGGGAAGTAGATGGGATAAGGGGGTCAAATATAGGGTTTAGGGGGAGGGTGAAGTGGGTAAAGGGGATCAAATATATGGTAGCTGAAGGAAACTGGCCTTTGGGTGTCAAACACACAATAGAATATACAGATGTCAAATGATAATGTACACCTGAAAATTATATAATTGTATTAACCAATGTTACTCCAATAAACTTAATTAAAAATTTTAAAAAATAAAATAAAAAATAAAAAAGAATGTAATTTTGGTAACATTTACTAGTGGTTTTCTCTTTTTAAAAAAAATCTATACTTGTCAAATAATATGTGTGTCAATCCTATAACAGCTTCATCTAGAATTTGTACTGCTTTGTCTCTGTGATTAGTTGAAATGTTATTAGTTTGATATTGCATACCAATTCCAATTTTAGAACTTCTACCAATTTCTTACAACTTTTTTTGTTCTTGTTCTCAACTGAATGAAAAAGCACCCAGAAACAACTGAGCTAACTCAATATTTAATTATACATCTGGCTGCTCTGGTGTTTAATGGTAAAAATAACTGGTGTGGGTTGTCTAATTCATTTTCTAGTTTCTAATGGAAAGAAGAATTTAGACCCTAGGACACCCCTGGTCTTCATTTCCTTGGCTCATGCCCCAAGAAGATGTGAAGATGAGGTCATCCTCCCAGGAGCCAGCAAAAAGGAATGGAAAGTGAGTCAGCCTGTGTGTGAATGCAGACACTGGTTCCATCCTGTCTGACTCCCCCTGGCTGGATGACTTTGGGCACATCCTCTTCCTTCTCTGAGCTTCGACTGGTTTCTCTTTCTGTAAAACTAGAAAGTAAGAATTCCTGATTTAATGTTTCCTAGGCTCTACAACTTAGTGTTTTGGTGTTCATTTACAGAAGAGTCTGGCCCAGCTGGGCAAGCTGTCTGCTCCATCCGGCAGGTTTGGAAATGTTTCCCAAGGGAGGAAGTATGCAGCTTGAATGGTGGCAGAGAAATTTCTTGGAGCAGGGCTTGGCATTATAGTCAGATGGCACAGGCTGAGAATGAGTGGGAGGTGGGTCTGGGAAGGGACTCAGTAGAAAGATCTGGTGGGGGTGGGTTGTGGGGCAGAAAAGAAAGAAGATAATGAAGTAAAGAAGGTACCATAGCAAAATGCTTTTAATAGAATGCTCAGGGTCTTGGAGAAGGCATCTTGGATTGACCTACTACAACAGAAATGTCCCAGCTCCTGAGGGATATTGAGAGAGAGAAGGGGATATGGCTTTAAATCAAAGAGTAGAGGCAAGGCTGGTAAGGGTGGTGGGTGGTCACAGGAGGCAGAACCTCCAGGATGCTCAGCATAGCCTTGAGCAAGTGATTTTTTCCCTCCAGGCTTCCATTTTTACATCTATACTATAAAGCAGATAATACTCCGATATTTTGCTTCCGACCTGGGAGTCCAGGGCCATAGGGATGAGTCACTGAGGCTATGTGGTGAGTGCAGGGCACATTACTTGGCTTAGGTGAACTTTTAACAAATGGCTTTTATTTTTATTATTTGGCCAGAAAGAGCTCGTAATAGAAGAG
>NW_011888891.1:2938390-2952991 GCF_000151845.1 Pteropus vampyrus | reverse complement strand
GTTTTCTATATCACTGGGCCTTAAGAAGGAAAGAATGATGATGACATAATTTGAGTCTCTGGGTCTAACAATGCCTGAGGCTCATTCCACTTCTTTTTCCAAGTTATCTGAATAAACCAAATCTCTTTCTTCCTTCATCCAACTTGAGGTGAAAAATCTCATTGGATTTATGGCAAGGGAGTGACATTAGTAACTCTTCCTAAGATTCTGCAAATGCTTCTCATTTGATGCCCATAGTCCTGAATAGGAGAACACATATCTATTTTTAACAAATCAATATACATTTGTATTCCAAGGCCACATTTTGAACTTTTCTTTCAACATCAGATATGGATTTTGTCTAAGCTAGGCAATGAAGCTAAGATGTAATCACTTATATTTGCTTTCCTTTATATCCAAAGTTATTTGATGGACAGCAGCTGAATAAAGCTATCTTTCTGGGCATGTTTTCTCACATCTCACTACTGAACTCCCTGTGGGGTATACTGGTTTCTCTCACATTTCCAACAGTCTGAGAATCTTCCTATGCATGCCAATCCAGTTAGCTTCACAACAGTGGGTTCATCTGTCCATTCAATTCAATCATCCATTTATTTATCAGTTGTTTTTTAAGTGCAGTCCCAGAGACACTACTGGGTATTGGGGATACAAGTTAGACACATATCTATCCTCACTAAGCTTATGGCCCAGTGGTGGAAGCAGATGTTGCGACATGTGCTGCCCTGGCAGAAGTCCTGGGTGCTAAGAAGGATATAAAGAAAGCACCTAATTCAGCTTTCCAAGAAAAGTGGGATATATGAACTAAAACTTGAATGGTGTGTACGAGTTGGCCAGACAAAGACACCGGAGTGGGGAGAGATGGAGGCAGTAGAGAAGAGGACAGATAACAGTTAATAGATATAAACAGCAAGCAGAATTAACAGCAGGTGTAAAGGCTTCAAGGTAAGAAAGACCTTTAGGAAACAGAGAATCTCAGGGTGGCTGAAGTTTTCAACATGGGGAGACAGAGATGAGGCTGCATGGCTCATTCTTCCCTGTTCAAATGCTATGCAGCTCTTCCTGGTACCAAGCTTGGGCAGTCCCCACCTTCTCCAGTCCAAGTGTCCACTATGGGGATTCAGAAAGCCCTTTCTCACAAGCAGAGCACCACATTCCAAATCAAGCAACCAATGTCCTAAATTCAACTCTATCTACTCTACAGCCTCAATTTGCTTTCCTTGCTGAAAAGTTTACTAGTTCACCTATTTGAAATGAATACTGAGGACAGGAAGATAAAAGAATGTTGCCAGAGTAGCTGGAGCAAGTCGTGAAAAGTCTAGGGCCAGTTTCTGATAGAAAAAGATCTCCTTCATTTTGGCAGCAAAGAAGAAAACAAAATGAGAGGGTCAAAATGGTGAGTTGATGTGCCAAAGGTCAAGGTCTAGTGCTCATTTGAGAACACAGACATTCTTGGGGTCAGATCCAAGCTCTTGCTCTAACTGGCTGAGGGATTTGCATGACTCTCCAACACGCTTCAACTTTTCGGTTCATGGTAAAATGGAAAATAAGTGAGGATTAGAGCAACAGAAGTGGTATCTGATACACAATAGCTGTCCAATAAATGACATATATTGTTTTTGTATGATATACAGTAATGCAGTGCATAATGACATTTCAGTCAAGCACAGATTGCATGACGATGGTCCCATAAGATTATAATGGAGCTGAAAAATTTCTATTGCCTAGTGACATTGTAGCCATTATAAAGTTGTCCCCATGTGTTCGTGTTTTAAGCTAAGTGTTATTACAGAAGTTTCAAAAGTTTTTTTTTAAATGAAGAGTTTATAAAGTAATAAAGTTACAGTAAGCTGTTTAATTTATTACTGAATAAAGAAAAATGTGTTTTTATAAGTTTAGTGTAGCCTAAGTGTACAGTGTTTATAAAGTCTACGGCAGTATACAGTAATGTCCTAGTCTTTCACATTCACTCACCACTCACTCGCTGATTCACCTAGAGCAACTTCCAATGCTTCAAGCTCCATTCCTGGTAAGTGTCCTATACAGGCGTACCATTTTTTTTTTTCATCTTGTATACTGCATTTTTACTGTACTTTTTCTGTTTGTGTAAGTTTAGATAAAAGAGTTACCATTGTGTTTCTATTACCTACAATATTTAGTACCGTAACCTGCTTTATAGGTTTGTAGCCTAAGAGAAATAGGTTATGCCATAAGCCTATATCTGTAGTAGGCTATACCATCTAGGTTTGTGAAAGTGCACCCTGTGATGTTTGCACAATGATAAAATCACCTAATCATGTATTTCTCAAAACATATCCCTGTCATTAAGTGACACATAACTATAGATGACATCAGGTTGTTGTGAGAATTAAATGATTTTATGCATGTAAAGTGCTTGGCCCATAAGAAGCACAAATGTTAACTATTACAACTAGCATTACTGTTGTTATCAGAGATAGCTGTTTGTAAAGAATTTCTGAAGTCTCCAATCTTACTGGGTAAAAGACAGAGATGGGAAACAGACTTTAGCCCATAGACCAAGGCAAGGATGACAAATAGGTTCATCTCATGTGATAGCTGACAAAGTTGGTAGCAGATGCCTGAAATGTGTATCAAGTACACATCTAAGGCCATATTTGGCTCAGCAGGAAAGAGCACTATGATCAAATAGTGATGTCTCTAATGGGTGGCAGAGGGGGTCATACCAGCATGTGAGCTATATATTTACCTTCTATAGACTAAAACATCTTTCTAGACAATTGATTTGAGACCCTGCAACAAAGGGCTTGACCTTGTCTATGCATGCCAGTCCCTAATTTCTCCATGTTTTACTCCCAGCACATAATTGGGACATGGCCAGAGCCTAGCCCCAGCTGCCTTTTCCTCAGGGAACTTTGGCTGGCATAAATTGAGACCTGTAAATTCACCATGTGGATGACACAGACTGTGTGCCCAGCCCAGGCTCTGCGAGTGACAGAAGAAAAGAGAGTTGCTTAGTGACATGACACAAAGGGTATCTTTGATTCATCACCCAGCTCCAGCCTCAAGCCCATGGCCAGCAATGAGTAACGGCTGCAAATGGGCAATATAACTCTTTTGAAAATGTCACTTTGCTGTAAAATGTAAATGTTTAACATTTAAACATGAACACTGACTCCTAAAATGCCTAGTGCTAGGTGGCTTTATTTCATTCTTTTAGAAAATCTTTGTCCTTCCATGGTGAGAGATTTCAATGCATGATTTACGCCCTTTTTCTTGTTAAATTGATGCTGTCTCTTGCCCCGGATAGGGCAGTAAAAAAGCTAAGATTTTCAGGAGACTTTCTACCTTGCCTGTTAATACAGAGTAGTAAATATACAGTGCCACTGTTTGGAGGTGATGTGAACTCTGAATGTAGGAAATTTCATTTTATTTCCAATTATTTTGTACTTCAAAATACAGGCTTGTGTCATTGAAGGTCAAGAAAGACCAAAAAATAGAAATAAAGACTGTTCATTGGGCGCTCTCTCCTTTAAACCTGCTTATTGTCCTATTCTATCTGATAGATCTGGAACTAAGCTAAATCCAGAGTGTAGGGGATTGTTCTTGAAACTGATGCTGTTTCTCCTAAGACAGTTCCAGTGAGGGACATCCAAGGAGTGACTTTAGATAGGCCTCCTGCCTTTGGAGAAAGATAGGCCAGAATAGCAAGTAAGTCAAAATGGAGAGATCTGGGCAGGCTCAGATCTAGGTGAGGGAAGACAGTTGGATCACAAGGATCACTGAGCATGGGGATATGTTATACCAGTGACAGCTTCACCTTAATTTTACCCAGCTTCCATTTCCTCTAGAGCACATTGTTTGTTGAATTTTTCTTTGGAGTTTTGATCACCATAGATACTTAACACATATTTATTTAATAAATTAAATAAGTAATGAGTCACAGGCAAACCTAGCTTTGGCCCAGGAGATTGTCTTGCATTCCAGTGAATGCATTTTACAACCAGACCAGTCTTAACCTTTCTGTACCTTATTTTATGGTATTGTCATATTCTTTGGAGATAATTAGAATAAAGGTGGTTATCCTTAATTTACCAACTAGAAATGGAGGACGAGACAGTTTACAGTTTTATGTTTTTGTTTTGTTTTGTTTTGTTTTGATATCATGTTGAATCAGTGATAATGCCAAGATAAAAATTCTGGTTTTGTTTCCAGATCTAATTTTTTCACGTTTTACACATTGAATAATTACAACCTGTGCCATGAACCCTGATGATGCACATGTGATATCAGGACAACATAAGTGTGAGGCAAGTGGGGAGCCTAGGGCATTTTCAAGACTCTGAGAGTAGGTGCCTCTTTAAACTTTGTGCCCTGGGTGCCTTGCTTGCTTTACCGTTATCCCAGCTCAAGTGGCCACTCATGCGGAAGCATGAATGAAAGGAAGTGCTCAAGGGAAAGATTCTGCAGGGGGTCTCAAAAAAGTTCATTTTCTCCAGGCCTAATACCTGGATGTCAGGACTCACTTGGAACAGAAAGTTGGGTAGGAATTGTTTTTTTCATAAATCACAATAGCAAAGAAACATGCATACACTGAAACACTGATCCAGGCTAAATCCAGGTTGTTCTCTCTCCACCATTCCTAACATGGTACCTGATAACATTTGGCAATAACTCCTGATCAAATCTAGCCTCCTCAGAAGATATATGGGACAGAAGACTGGGAGTTCCTGCATTACTTATCAGTGTGGTTTGCCCCCACTCAAGGTCCTTGTATTAGGACATTTTTGATCAGTGTTAGAAACTCAACTGAAATTGTCTTAGGCATAAATGGGAACTTATTAAATGAATACCAAAATGTCTCACACAACTAAGAAGAAAGGCGCATCAGGAACCATTGGAATTAGGGACCTAAATGACCCTAGGAGGTTTTCCATTCCAAGCCTCCTCTTCTTCCTTCACTTTTGTGATAAAGTGATTTCCTCTACAATGAAGAAAAAATAGTCACTGAGGTCTCTTAAGCCTCACACCCTTGATCCTGCCATCAGCAAAAGAGTGACCATTATCCTTCATGTCCAGATTTTTAAAAACCAGGAAAGGGGTCTGATTGGCCTAGCTTGGTCAAGTGGTCATCCTTAGATCAATTAGTGGCCTTAGAATCAGGACTATGTAGAACCAACAAAGCCTATGGGGCCAGCTTGTGTATAAAAGCTCTTATGGAGAGTGGAGATCCCTGTGAATTGGGAAACCAACACAGCAGTGCTCTCTATAGCTATACTCCACGATTACACTGGTGCAAAGTTAGACACTCTTATTTGTGGTTGTCTAGCAGAGCAAGGCTTGCAAAGACAACTTAAGCGGAGGGGGTTACCTACAAGAAGCACATATTTTGTAGTCTCTTCTGAAAGAGTCTATATTATTCCCCCTGAATGTCCGTAAATCACCTGGACCCTTCAAGAGTCAAGCGTGCTCATCAAATGACCATAACAGCCCTTCTCATGAACTGTGAGATTCTTTATTGGAAAAATAATATAACGCTCTGATTTGTTTCTAGGGATGACGTTGTGACATTCAGCAATTCTCATGGGAATTTCTTGGCGCTAAAACCAAGCATCTGCTGAGGACATCCCCCAGAGCTTTTCACTTCCCCCAAAAAGGGCAGCACTTGTCTTAGTATGAGAAAACCCCTTCAATTCCTGAGCTGATGTTCTCTATGCTGTTTTCAAGGAAAATGACAACCAGCAGCTCCAGAGGGCACTTCCAGTCAGATTTCTAATGCTGCTTATCTTAGACCAGTTTTCGTTAAAACCAGAGGATCACAGAAAGTAGAAATGGTCTCTAAAAATCGGTTCCTGGGGTTCAGTGGGTGGGAAGGTATAAACTCCTCCTTTGAGAAACATGTTTAATAAATCCAAAGAAGAAATATCAGAGGTAGTATAATTTGCTGGAAATAGCACATATTTATTTTTTAAGTTATTTAAATTTTAAAAGTAGAGATATTTGTAGGCAAATAACTAAAAGAGAAATTCATCTGTAATTCTTCTATGATAGTACTGGTTTTGTGTTGGCTCTTGTAGTCTTTTATATAAATAGTTGTATATGACATGTATGTGAGCCATGTGATAGTGAGCATGAAGCGACTATACCGTTATGCCGAATGAATTCCTGATACCAAGATGTTTATGGTATTACACAGAATGTATAATGGAAAGCCATCTCTCCATGTTGAAAATTGATAAGGAAGTTAATTTTTTGTTAAAGGAAGTTTAGATATTTCCTTCCTCTGGGAACATTTATGGAGACCAATGCGAATATAGATGCATAAACAGTACCTGGAGTAGAGAAGAAAAGCCATTCTTAGGAATAAAAAATAAAACAGACACCCAGCATTTTACAGATAATTTTGTAGAGAAACCGATTATCCAGGTAAATCAACTGGTTCTTAAAGACACTACTTTGAACACGGCTTAAGCAAAGACTAGAACTTTCTCTAATAAGAAATGAGAGTCCCTGTGGAGTTGGACACTGCTGCTCAGACAGTATGGGACATGTAGAAGAGGCTCTACGGAGCACAAAGTCAAGCTGTTTAGATGGAGCCAGACAGACTCTGTTCCATTATTCACATTAATGTTTTGCAGAGGAATTGTAGACTTGTAGCTTTGCGGTGTATGTATATCTATCATAAGCAATGTGGTTTAGAGTTTCAATAATTCCTTAATAAAGTCCTTTGTTAAAGAAGCCTTCTGGCATTATCATATACTTAATTCAGGTGACTCCTATTACTATATCAAAACCAGATGAACTGCAATGTGTACTCTACGTACCCTGACAAAACTTCATTCTAATGTGGTAGGCTACAAGTTATGTTCTGATGAACTAGGCAGAGAGAACACAGAGGAGAAATTACTTTTGGAAATATTTATCCAAAGCCAATAAACCTTAAAAATCTGTTGTGCCAAACCTCACAGACATCTTGGCTGCCTATATTTTTTGCATCCTTAATTTCCACTCTCCACTCACTGATAAAATATGAAAAGAGGGCCAAGAAAAGACAATCTGTATATAGGGGTGTGTGTGTGTGTGTGTGTGTGTGTGTGTAAGCACCACCAACTATGGAGAGAAGAGAAATCAAGAATTGTGATCATTTGGTGCCAGATCTGTCTCCAGTGGGAGATATGGAACATCTGTTGGGACTGCAGTGTCCAAGACGGCTTCTCCACTTACACAACTGGCAATGTACATATTTATACATATACGATTCATGTGTATACTTGTATATATATACTTAGATCTTTGTAATTTACTTAACCATTTAATGTAATTAAATTTAATGTAATTTACCTAACCATTCCCATCTTCTTAGATACTTGTGTTGGATTTTGTTTATTTTTGTTGTTATTGTTGAAATAAGCCAATATTTTTTCAATATTTAGCTCTTTATTTCTTGCGAATTATTCTTTAAGGACTCATTTCCTAAGGTAGAAATTTGGGTTTCAAAGTCTTGGGTCTGTTGCTAAGTTAACCACGTGATCTTGGTCAAGCTAATTTCACTTCCTTTGGTCTATAAGTTGAAAGGATTGAGATTTATGGTCCTTTTTAGATCTAAAATGCTTTGATGTCAGGAGAATATCAGGAGGGCTGCTATGCTGCACAATGCCAAGACACTATAATATCATAGATTCCTCCTGCAGTTTTACAGGGCACAGCCTAATAGACATATACAGTGGCCCTGAGTGTATGGCCTTTTCTTCAAAAAAATTTTCCTCTATAATATCCACCACATCACTAATACACAGTGAGTTTTATTACAGATTGATGGTATCTCTGGTAAAATGAACACCGTAACCTGTCTTCCAGACCCTACCTTTCTTCACCAGTTTTTGCTGATAGCTAATTGTCTTCTTCTAGATAAATATATCTGAGGCCTTATCCATTGCCCTCCCTTCACCTCTCCTACCCTACCCGCTTAAGATCTACTAATGTTCTAGGAAAAGGCACAGGGACAACACAGACCTAAAGCAATGCCTCTTAAATGTGAAGAAATCCCTGGGGGAGCTTGTAAAAACACAGATTTATGGGTCACTAATCCTGAGATTCTGAATCAATAGATCTGGGGTACAGCTTTGAAATTGCATTTCTCCCAAGCTCCCAGCTGATGATGATGATGTTGATGATACTACATTTTTAATAAAGGGGCCTACAGCAATCCTAATCAGCAAAGAGTAACTTTTTAAATTTAATTTCTCTTTCTTTTATTTCTTACTGGTTCCCTTTTTTAGTCGGCCTGTAGGCTGGCTGTGTATGTAAAATCTTCTGTAGAGTAGGAGCAGAGCATTTCCCTGCTCCTGAGGTCAAAGTTGTTTAGAGATTTCAACAAGCCCAAATATGTACGATGGTATCCAACTTTCTCACAACCGGAGGGGTCCTTTCTGGTGGACTCACTCCAGCTATCCAGCTGTCAGTGCTTTTTGCTAATGGCTCCTTGTTGCGGTAATTTTCTGAGGTTCTTATTAATCCTGTTATTTAAAAAGAGCCAAAGCTCCCATGACAGCAGTCTTAGAAATAGTTGCTTCTGGTTTTATTAAATTAGATTTTGCAAGGGAGATGGAGGCAGCAGCATCTAATGAAGAAATGGCCTTGGAAGAAATGAGCCAATATTCAATGTAACCTCATGTTGATCTCTTTCTCTGTCTCTGCTGGAACATCCACTTTTCTATCATATGGCTGTTTCTGGTCTATTCCAAATACCACTAGAGCACATATTAATCCCTTCCTAGTCTGAACCCAGGTTGGGAAACCTCCTTATTTAGGAGAAATCAGATGTTCTACTTACTATCAATTACCTAGCTTGTATTCATTTTCCATTTCATCCCCTTCTTCCATCCCAAGGGGAATCATGATTTAATTCATATTTTCACCTCTCTTCCATTCAGTCATATGCTTCATGGAAGGCTTTTCCCACTCTCAGACCCAGTCCTAATTGTTCTATACCAATCGTATTGGTCTTATTTCTCATATTAGTTATTGGTGTAGGAATGAAAATAAGACACAATTATGGCCAATTAGACTTATAAAGAAGTCTGCTGGAGGGCTTCTGGGAAAATTTTTTCTCTCATAAAAAAGAGACGTAAGAAGAGAGATTTAGGGAGAGATTTCTTCTCTCTTTGCAGGATGACATGTCTGATGTGATATCTGAACTGCTCTACCTATCTTGTGACCATGAGAGAAGCTGGTCTGAGGAGAAAACTGATATACTACAGATGGAAGAATATCAAAATGGTAGAACTTAGGTCCTTGAATCACTGGATTCCTCTACCTTGGACTTCTTCTTAAGTAAGAAAAATATTTTATTGCTTATCACTTTGAATCAGGGATTTCTGCCACTTGTGGCTGAAAGCTATAAAGTTTTAAAACATATATATTTATTAACATATGAGAAAATAAAACAAGATAAAAAATTATTTGCCCATAGGCAAGGGGATTTATAGAGTTCAGATTTCTGATTAAAACTCTAAAGGCAGACTTATGGCACAATTCATAAGACATCTAATCCTGCTTGCTGTTCCTCAGTCATCTAGACCACAGACCCAGAAAGAGATAGATTGGCGCAGTGCCAGTCTGTTGGGGTTTCAGCTCCTTCTACATCCAGCTTCCTAGTCTCTGCTCAGGAGCACACTTCTACCCTGGCAGTAGAATTTGCTTGTAAGGGTGTTCACTCTAGCTTTCAGAAACCCTGACTGGCCGCTGCATCCTGAAGAAGATGTACACCTCTGGCTCCTAAAGATTCTACTCCCTGGGATTCTGGTCAATTGCTCTGATCCTGAAGAGAATTACTTTGTTCCTCTGAAAGTCTCTGTAAACATTTAAAGACTTGCTGTGACCTGTTACTTTTTCTCATGTTCAGAATGACTGAAGTATACATAAGAAAAGCAACTGCTCCCCTTTCCTAATGAAATTCAAGTCCAAATCATCCAAAGTAGAATCTGGATATAGAGTTGAATCTGCATGTGAGGAAGGATCCCTGTGACTCTCATCTCTGACTCAGGGCACCACAGTCTCCTTTCTCACTGACTTGGCTGCCACCAGCGCTCAGTATGACTGTGTGGTTGCCCCTCTGATAAAGACAGAACCCCTTTTAATTACCATAGCTCCTGTGAAATTGGGCTAGAACATAAAACTCAGATAAAAAAAGGAAACAGAAAAGAACATGACACCAGTTTGTAATATAGTTTACTCACTTTCAGTTTGTGTTTCTGCCCTTACGTTCTTCATAGATCAGTGGAAGACAAATGCACACTCAAAATTATAGTATTGAGAATTGCAGATAGAGTCATAGCCTTCTAGTATTCATTGAACTGAACCAAGAAACTTTGGTTTTGTTTCTTTTTTTTTTTTTCCAGTATCTAAATCCCAGTAGTGGATACCATATGAGTTCTTTCCTAGAAATCTTTCCCACTAGATTCCCCAAAGTGGAAATACGCAACTGAAACACCAACAGTGAGAAGGAAGGTTTGATTTAAGTTTCAACACCAAAATATTTCTAAATCAAGGCTGTAGTAGGGTTATGTACAAAATATTAAAGGAGCAGAAAGAAAGGAGTATAAATGTCTTAGGTGTATATTAATTTATATAACAAATTATATATATTCAGTAAGTCCCCACTTAACGTCATCAATAGGTTTTACAACTATAAGTGAAATGATGTATAATGAAATTAGTTTTACCATAGACTGATTGATATAAACAAGTTAAGTTCTACAGCATCTCATCAACATTATAACTAAATGACATCAAACAAAACAACATTATTTGATGACTTGCTATATAATAATGTATGTAATTATATATAATTTATATATATAATTTATATAAGGAATATATCAATTTATATAAAGTAATTAAGGTTTTGAAAGGAAGATAAATGTTTATGTTTTTTTTATTTTGTTTTGTTTTGTTTTGCAGAGAAAATGTATTTGGACTGCAGTCTTGAACGGTAACAGAAGAGTTTATATCAACTATCTTTCAGCTCCTTGAATAAGGTATTTAACCACTTTGCCCTGTGATGAGTAAACTAATGAATGGCAGAAGATGTATAAAACTGGAGAGAAACCATAGATAAACAAATGTATTTATTACTGCAAAAGTCAATGAAATGCTAGGGTCTAGTTGGAGTGGTAGTTTCTGGTAGTTAAAAACAGATAATCCATGACTTATACAAATTCTTGCAGAGACTAGAAGGAGAGTTTAACTAATTTTAGAAGATTAATATAATCTTGATCACCTGAACTGACAAACATTGCACAAGACAAAATTACAGACCTATATTATTGAAAACATACATTAAAAATTTTTCAACCTAACATTAAAAACTTGAATTCAGTAGTTTTTTAAATATAAACTGCTGATCAAATATAGATCATCCCAATAACTTGAAATTGTCAGCATTAAAAAATATCTATTAATAAAATTTGTATTAATAGGTTAGAAGAGTAGAAACATATAATTATCTCAATATTTTAAAATGTGGGGAAAACAGCATTATTAAAAGTTGAAAAATAAATCAGGATTTAATAAAATTTTCAGCAATAAACTTTCAGAAATAAAATGGAAATTCTACTTGCATACCTTATGCCCAGCGAATATCATATGTACTTGTGAAAATTTTTAAATGTTCTCATTAAAGTCAGGATATTCACTATTCAGCATTTTACTGATGGTCTAAATGCAATAAGACAAGAAAATTAAACAAGATATAAGGTTGGAACTGATGAGAAAAAATTTCATTATTTGTGGAAGATGTGAACTTTTAAACAGAAAATCCATTAGACTGTATCTACTCTTATGACATACCAAACTACATGTATTTGAAGATTAACCTGCTAAACTGTCTTAAACTTACTTGTGAATATATTTTAAAAGGAGGAAATATACCTTTAACAATGTTTCTAATTTTAAGAGAACCTCACATTCCTTTTACAGGCTGAGTTTGAAATAGATAAGGGATGTCATAGTGAATCAATCATCATCAAGGTGGTTGATAAAATCAAACCACTATGACAAACACAGAGGAAAAGCATTCTTACAAACATTCTTACAAATTTGGGTTTTATAATAAGCATATTTCATATTTTATAATAAGCTTCAAAATTATAAGCCAATAGTCCCTAAAACGAGTAAAACAAGTATTTAAGTATTATAAAAAAGCTTTTTAGCTTTCTTAGAAAATAGATTTAGAGAGAAACTCAACTTCATTCTGAGAAGATTAAGTACAGATTTAACTTAAATTTTAATGTAACCAATTTGTAAATATTCATACACTTTTTACTTATCATCTAGGAATATGCAATGTCTGAGTATTTGTCATTTGAAATCTCATAAATTGACATCTGCTTTTCAAACTTTCTACTTAAATTGCCAACCAAAGCCTGTGCTTTCTATATTGCACTATTATTTCTAACAATGGCTGAATTAAATAATATGTAGCTTAAAATTTATGTCTCCACACATCTAATAAACCATTTAAAACAATGAAGAGAGTTCAACAAGTTTGCTGGATAAAACATCAATGTACAGAAATCAATACAATTTCTATATAGTACATTAGTGATTAATCAATCAGTGAAAAGGTAATAAACAGAGTAATCTTATTCTCAATAGCAAAACATCTATAAAGGTCCTTAGAAAGAAAGAGAAAAAAAAAAGTGGGTAAGAGCTTGTAGAGAAATACTTATGATTGTCATTGAAGGACAAAAAAGCTTTGAGTAAAAGAAGAGAAATACCACAGTTATAAGTCATATTGTATATCTCAAAAAGATATGTTAAAGTCTTCAGAATGTGACCTTATTTGGCAGTAGGGTCACTACAATGTAATTAGTTAAGATGAAGCTATACTGAAATAGATTGGATCCTTAATCTAATGTGACTGGTGTTCTTTAAAAAAGGGGAGAAAGACACACACGGAGGAGAATGCCATGTGAAGACACATAGACACAGAGTGAGGAAGATGGTCAAGGTAGAGATTGGAGTTACACCACTACAAGCCAAGGAATGCCTGAGACTACCAGAAACTGAAAGAGACAAAGAAAGGTTCTATCCTAGAGACATCAGAGGGAACATGACACTGCCAATGCTTTGATTTTGGATTTCTAGATTCCACTACTGTAAGACAATAAATTTTTGTTGTTTAAGTTGCCCACTTCATTCTACATTGTTAGGGCACCTGTATGAAATTAACACAACTATTTTCAGCAAAGGGAGGAATCCACTGTGACATAGTTTCATTCGACAAGTATATATTGAGTTTCTATGATATGTCAAACGCTACTTTATATGCTGGAGATTCTGCAGTAAACAAAATGGACTAAAATCTCTGTCCTCAGGGAGCTTCCAGTGTAGGTGTTAATTTGGTTACTTTTTTATTTAATTAAATTTATTGAAGTAACACTGGTTAATAACATTATATGTTTTAGGTATGCAATTCTATAATATATAATCTATATACTGCATTGTATGCTCACCATCACCATATATTTGACCCCCTTTACTCTCTTCATCCTCCTCCCACATACCTTCCACTCTGGTAACCACTAAACTGTTGTCTGTGTTTATGAGTTTATTTGTTTTGTTTGCTCCTTTGTTTCTTTCTGTTTTATATCTCACATATGAGTAAAATCATATGGTTCTTGGTCTTTTCTGTCAGACTTATTTCACTTAGCACAATACTCTCAAGACCCACCCATGTTGTCGCAAATGGCAATATTTCATCAATTTTTATGGCTAAGTAGTATTCCATTGTATATATGAACCACCTCTTCCTTATCCAATCATCTTTCAAAGGACCCTTAGGTTGTTTCCATGTCTTGCTGTTGTAAGCAATGCTACAATGAATGTAAGTGTACATATATCTTTACAAATCAGTGTTTTCAAATTTTTCTGGGGGATACCTAGGAGAGGGATTACTGAATCCTGTGGTAGTTCTGTTCTTAATTTTTCAAGGAACCTCCATACTATGTTCCATTGAGGCTGAGCTAATTTACATTCTCGTAGGTGTTAGTTTGAAACACAGATTCTAAAATTTATGTTGAGAGTTCCAAAAACAGCAAAATGTATATATATATACATACATATATGTATGTGTGTGTGTGTGTGTGTGTGTGTGTGTGTGTATAGTATTGGTATAAAAGTAGACAAATAAATAAATGGAATTCAGTAGAAAACCAGAAACAAACTTATATGTATGTGGAAACTTGACATATGATAAATATGAGATTATTAATAAATAAGGAATAAATGAATTATTTAATAAATGAAGTTGAGACAATTGATTACACCTGATAAAACACATATGCGTATAACCTAAAATACATAATTTAAAGCCATTAGGAGAAAATACGGTAGATGGTTTTTAGGACTTTTGGATGAGGAGAGATTTTCTTGACACACACACAATTCTTTTTAAAGGACAGATAAACTTGACTATAACATTTAAAACTTCTCTGTGCCAAAGACATTACAAAATTTAAAAATATGAGCAGATAAGGAGAAACTATTTACAACACATAAAATAGAGAAATGGCATTCAGTACACACACAC
The DNA here is from genome assembly GCF_000151845.1 of Pteropus vampyrus. Lineage (NCBI taxonomy): Eukaryota > Metazoa > Chordata > Mammalia > Chiroptera > Pteropodidae > Pteropus > Pteropus vampyrus. The sequence goes on along the minus strand of NW_011888891.1, from coordinate 2,938,422 downwards.
ACACACACACACACACACGTGTGTGTGTGTTA
>NW_011888891.1:2905079-2937170 GCF_000151845.1 Pteropus vampyrus | reverse complement strand
TCGTGTGAATCAATATCTCATTCCGTTTTATTGCTGAGTAGTTTTCCATAGAATTTTATAATTTGTTTATGAATTCTTATGTTGATGAACTTTGGGGTTATTTTAAAATTTTTGGCCTTTACATATAAAACTTCTATGACCATCTGTGTACAAATCTTTGTGCGTACATAAGCTTTCATTTCTTTTCGGTAGATATCTAGAGTGAAATGACTGGATCATATGGTAAGTATATGGTTAACTTTATAAGGAATTTCCAAACAGTTTTCCAAAGTAATTGTATAATTTTACATTTGCAAAAATGGTGTATGAGAATTCCAGTTCTTGCACACCCTCCCAAACACTTGGTATATGTGGTATGACCAATTTTTGTAATTTTGGTCATTCAAATAGATATATACCTTGTTGCAGTTGTAATTGCATTTATCTAATAACTAATAATGTTTATTTCAATTCTTTTAAATCAATTGAAACTTGTTTTTATGGTCCAGAAGAGAGCCTATCTTGGTAAATATTCCATGTGCACTTAAAAGGAATATGTATTTTAATTTGTTGGCTGGAGTGTTGTATAAATTTAGTTAGGTTGAAGGGCTGGGTAGTATCTTTTACCTTTTCTAGATCCTTATAGATTTTCTGTCTACTTATTCTATCAATTATTGAGAAGAGTATTGAGATTTCCCATTATAATTGCAGATTTGCCTACAAGTCTTTCAGTTTTGACTCACGTATTTTAAAATTCTGTTATTAGGTGCATACATGTTGAAAGAATGTCCTCTATATGAATTGGCCCATTTATAATTATAAAATGACCTTTAAAAAAATCCTTGTTAATTTTCTTCTCAGTGAAGTCCACATTGTCTGATATTAATGTAGCTATTTTATTTCTTTTTTGATTAGTGTTCGCATATTTTTTCCATGAAATAATAACGAATGAATAATAGGTTATTTTAACCTATTTTTTCCCATTAAATTTAAAGTCAGTTTCTCATAGGCAGCATACTGTTGGGTCTTGCTTTTTTATCCAATCTAACTATCTCTGCCTTTTAATTGGAGTTTTTAGACCTTATTTAATGTGATTATTGATATAGTTAGGTTTAAATCTACCATCTTGCTATTTGTTTTTTATCTGTCCCATCTGTTTTCTTTTTTCTTTTCTTCTTTTAAAGACTTCTTTTGATTTAATCGAGTATTTTTTTATTATTCCATCTTCTTTCTTTTACTGGCTTTGTAGCTATAACTATTTATTTTATTATTATAGTAGTTGCTGTAGGGTTTATACTACACACTTTTAACTTACTTTAGTACACCTTCAAGTGATAGTATACTACCTTACATATGGTATAAAAACCTCCCAATACCATATTTCCATTTTTCCCCTCCTGAACTTTCTATTTTGTCATATATTTTACCTCTGTATATGTTATAAATTCCACACTACATTATTATTATTGTTATTATGATCTTATCTGTTAAAGAGAGTTTCATAATAAATATCCTAAATATCCTATATGTTTACCATTTTTTTTGTCTCACCAATAACAACAACAACAACAACAACAACAATAAAAAGACTTAAAGAAAATATAACATAATATTCCCACCTCCCTTGGGAAGTTCAGCACACAGACCTAAGAGTCCAGCACATAAATGGGTGAAGTGCTATGCCAGAGAAGTGTATTTGTTAGGCAGAACTAGAGATTTGCCTAAGAGTTGAGAAACTGGTTCGAAATGGGTCAAGGGCCTTGTTTTGAAAGAGTATTTGCATGGAGCCCTGTTTTATTTTGTTTTACATTTTATATGGCTGATCAATAAAAGGAATACCATTTAATAAAGATGCTATTAATATATCAATAACAAATATCAATTGTCCTTATCCAATAATAGTCTCCTTTTGAAATTTGAGGTATATTGGAGAGGCTGATGGAAATGAGGCTGATGGAAATGAGGCTGAGAGAGCCCTAAACTGTCTTTTGGCATTGTCGCTGAGGTGAATCAAGTGTTCTGAGAGCACAGAAGACATGAAGGGAGACACCAGAGTCATATATGACAATGAGGTTTCAATAGGAAATGAAAAGGCAGGAGGATTAAGAGCTATTTGAGGATTAGCAGGTGACAACAGCACAATAGTTTATTCTTTCAGTGCTTTGCTTCCTTCCCTTCATCTCACAGGGAGAGAGACTTGAAGTAACACACTCAACACAGAGTGGGCAAGAAATGCCCCCCAAAGAGGGGAGAGAACCCAGAGGAAATAGGGCTATGTTAATATCATCATAGGAAATTTGAATTGTTACATTCCCAAAAGATAGGAGGAGGGAAGACCTCTCTAACTGAAGATATTTCTTTTATTTCTTGTTTTCAAACCACAGTGCAAAATTTTATGCTGAAGTGATGGTATCTATTTAGACAATGTGAGCCTGAGGCTTCTCTTAAAACCAACCCCTAACAACCAGCATCATCTTCTTGAGATGTAGAATCCACCAGCTAGTGAGAAGAGTTTTATTTTTAAAAGCTGCTCCACAGTTCCAGGAACTGAGATTATTGAAACTGCAATGAATTAACTAATTCCACCTATTGATTGAGTAGCTCCTCCCACCACTCCGTTCTGGGAAGCATATGACTTTAAGGTAAAGAAAATGTTTGAATGTTTGGTAAAATACATACTATGCACTGACTCTTTGCAATGTTTTGCCAAAAAGGTGTCACAATGGATCAGGAAGCTGGTAAATGTGCAGTCTGCGGGTAAAGGAAAAATGTACCCTCTTTTCCCTTAGGGCTTTTGCCTAGAGCTTCCCAACAGCTTTCTGAGAAAAATTATCTTTGTATAAAGATAGAGTCGTGAGTAGAAGAAGCTGCACGATTCCTCAAGTCCCACTCTCTCTTCTACAGCCAGATTACCTAACTTGTCAAGCCACACAAGTGTGGAAAGTAAAAGTAGGGCCATCGGAATTTCTGTCACTCATCAGGATTTCTCAATTTCTCTGCCTTCTCATTCTCTGGGAATTCCAACCTCCTTCTTATACCTTCTAAATGGTTCTGAGAATTCACAGAGCATGTCTCACAGGTCTAACAAGATTTTAATAAGATGAACCTTTTGATCTCCCTGTGGTGGGTCAGATATTTTTCTAGCCTTTATCTAGAGCTGCTGCTGGAGTCTACTTTTGTGCACTCAAGCTAAAGCCCACTACCGCATCTGCCACTGGCTCAAGGTTGCAGCAACCCCCATGTGCCATGCTATAGAAACTTGCTACCAGTCTTGCCAATACCTCTTTAAGCCCAGTGCAGATAGCTGTAAAGCTGTGTTTTGTAATTATCACCATTGCCGTCGTTGTCGTCATCATCATCATCATCATCATCATCATTTTGACTTTGTCTTTTATGACAGGCTCTGTAGCCCAGTGCTTGGGCATGGATTCCAAGGACAGATGCAGGCTGGTTCTCAGAATCATTCTATTTTTCTGATTCCCTAAGAGTCATCCCTCCTTGACTTTCCTTTCTTTAGAGTGAAGTCTCCTCAAAGAGGAACCTGTTGGTTCCTCATAAGCAGACCCCTGGTTGCCCCGAGGACCCTTAAAATTGCCTAGATATGCCCCCACACAGAGTAAAACATAATTTAACATTATGCTCAATTGTTTCATTGTTAAAATCCTTTAACAAGAAAGGATACCCACTGGGTAGGAGAGTGAAGTGGTTTTTGAGTTTGGGGAAAGAGTGATGGTTTGACTTTACAGGAAATCACTAAAACTAGAGGACAGGACTGAACTATGGTGAAAAAGAGAGAACCACTGGGTGGGGTTCTTTCACCAATGACAGGGCTGATTTTTTAGAGGAAAAATTATGGGGCATAGAATATAAGATTTCAGTAGCCTTGTGCCTTCCATCTACCAAAGCATTTCCTCATTAAAGCCATCAAGTCAGATTCTCTTCCTCATACTACCACTGTCTTCTTCAGATTCCTTCTTTCAATCCAAACTCCGATTGCTTCTGGGCCTCCCAGGAACTTGCCACCATGGAAGAAAACTAGTTGATTAGTTCTCTCTATAATGTTAATGACTAAAATATGTTCTAAAATATTTCTCCTTTGTGGGGGAGTTAGATTTCAGTCTAGCAGCAGGCCAAAAGGGAGCCAGTTTTGGCCAGTTGTGCTTCTGGAAATTCTCCTGAGCAGATGCATAGGAACTGAACTCTGCCCACGATGGGCCCTATTGCCAAGCAGAATCCAGCCTTGGACTCTCCTCTCCGGGAGACATGTTCCCCAGCATAGGCATCCATACTGAGAACAGTTTTAGGGGATTACACAAAGCTGATCACCCTCTCCAGGAAAAGCCTATAAGTGTTGTTATTTATTCCCTTAAATAACACCTCTTATGCATCATAAGTGCTTTGAAAATATGCAGAAACAACACAGCAGGTTCTGGGGGCCTAAGTGATTCTTTATCATTAACTTTATTTTTTCTATTGGCTGCTTATAATAATCCCTTAAAAAGCCAAAAATGCAATCAGCTTCACTTCCTTGCTGAATTAGCCACATTACCTCCTGCACCACATAGAATGCTGTGTACAGTGCTGGGCCTGCCGAGGTGATGGGGTTGACCAAAAGGTTGGGCAGAGCTTAGGGGCCTGGAAAAAACTGAATATTAACTCCATCTCTTAATGGCCATGATGCTTTTGCCCCAATAGAAGGAATAGTGTATTCCTTCTACAGGGACCCTCCTCCAGGGTCTGCCTTAGGTGATTAGAATATGAGGCCCTTCATTATTCTCTTGGAGAGTATCTAGTGGTGATGATTTTTTAAACTTTTCTAAAAGTATGAAGAAAGAAGGAAATGGCTACTTTTAGAAAGCTTTTCTTGACTGACTTGATGGAGCTAAAATGAGCATGGTACAGTCTACCTCCTAGGGCTTGTAAGGATGACAATATATGTAAATTGTCAAGCACAGGACTTAGCACTGAGTAGATATTCAAAATAGTTAGTTTGTCTTTTCCATCACCTTCCCCTATGCTAAGTTGGATGATAGTGCAACATCGCTGGGCCTCTACTGACCTTGAAAACCAAGCCTCTGAATCCCTTTTTACTGAACTTTTGCCAGATGTTCTCCTACAGAGGAATCTGGGACCTTAGGACTTGGGTCCATGAGATCCTTTGCAAGGTTCCAGTGTAAAGGAACTCACAGATATGAGGTGCAGAGATAGATGAAAACCAATGTATCCCCTCAACTGTCACACAGCATACGTTCAGAGGGAACATACATAGATGGGGTACATGGAGTGTTTTACCCACAACTGATGGCAGATATCACCAATAGTTGCTGATATCGATGTTATATGGAAATATAGTGAGTTCCAGGATGATGTGGGCAGGTGTGGTAGGTTAAGTATGAGTCCATGGAATGGGAATATAAATTGGAGAAGATTTTGAAGGAGAAAAAAGAGGAAAAGACAAGAAGGAGAAGGAGAAACAAGAGGAGGAGAATAAAATAAGAGCTAATGTTGTTTTAACCCCTTCTGTGAACCAAGCTCCAAGTTAAACCATCCAAATAACCAATCTCACTTAAACTTCATGAGGTAGGAACTTAATATTACCATGTTGTAGATAAGAAAACTGAGCTTAAGTAACTTCCTCAATGTCACTAACTTGTAAGTGGGAGAGTAGTTTAGAATTCAAATCCAAGTGTGTCTGATTCCAGAGCCCATGTTCCAATACACTATACATATTTAAGGCCAGATGAGAATGTAGCAGGAGCCGTTTTTAAGGAAGGACCTTAAAAGTAGCAGGTGAAGGGAGAAGGGATATTTCAGGTGGAGGCAAAGCCAGAAATGCAGAAAGGTGAAGAAGTGTAATGTGTGTTTGGTGAGTGGTAGAATATCACCAGTGTCTTTGACCTTTGACATTTTAGGTGTCTATGGAGTGGAAATAATACTGAATAGACTATTGTGAGAATTAAATTAGATAAAGAGCCTGACAGAGAACCTTATGCTCAATAAGTGTTAGTTCATTCATCTATCTAACAAATGTTTACTAAATGTCTACTCTATATCAGGCAAGAGGAGAGATATGTCTAAACCAGGTCAATCTCATCTTCACCATTATGAAGTTTATATTTTAGTAGGGAAGAATAACATTAAATCATTGATGACACAGTTAATTACAATAGTGGAATTTTAAAGGAGAAATATGAAGTACTATAATCCTTTATGAAAAGGCAGCTGAGCTCAGAAGAATGGTTAGGAATGGCTAGGCAATGAGAGTGTATATGTAAGTCTGTGTATGTCTAGGTCACATTAGGGATTGTTTTGAGCAGTGGAAAGTCATGAAGGTTTTATTCGGGGAGTGACATAATCGTGTCTGACCTGATGACTTGGCAGTGACTAGACGTTGCAGGCACATGTGTGTCAATCCTACATTTAAGCAGAAGGCTTGACAACTTTACTAAGAGGCAGGGGAAAAGAATGATCAGGGAATAACATGAAGGAGTGGTTAGACCTTCAGAAGTTTGTGGGATAATGGTATAGGTGATCACTAACGGCTGTGCCATGTTCTTCTGTAGAGGTGTTCCTCTTTCTCACCCAAAATGAACCTCAGCCCTACTCCAGAGCCGATTTTGAAAGAGGTAATTCCTAAATAACTAAGCAGATTTGGGGGATTATATGGTGTAAATGCTTCAGAAGATGATGCAAGGCCAGAATTAGTAGATATGTAGTGACTACCTGAGCTAGCCTGTGCTTACTACTTCAGAGAACTTAGGGGGAGCAGGGGCCTACAGTCCTTAGGGACTATGCAGGAGAGCTGGGCATCAGAGAGGGGAGTGGCTGTATGCTGAAGGAATGGTAAATCCAAGCGAGGCTATAATGCAGAGGAGAGGCATGGGAAGAAGGAATAGGAGACATGGCGGTGGCCAGATGTAAATGGCAGCCTAATGTATCAGGCAAGAGCACAGATGGTTCAAATCACATCTCCACCAGTTTCTGACTGTGACTTCAGGCACAGTTATTCAACCTCTCTGTACCTCTGGATCCTCATCTGCAAAATGAGTATGACAATCATACATCATAGGTTTGTTGAGAATTAAATGAGTTAATAGTTATAAAGCACCTAGAACCACATCAGTTATATCACAGGCACCATATTGTACAAAACGGAAATACTGGAACTAGTTTCAGACTCAATCACATTGCAAGGAGCATAGATCAGATGTCCAAAAATAATATAAAAATTTTACAATGTATGTTTTGTGTGTCTTAAAAAAATTAACAAGATTATAATTTGTAATTTCCAGCAACTTTTATGTTCTCAATCCTCTTATGCCCATACTGCTCTGCATTCTTTCATTCCACAGCTCCTTTCACCAATTCACACCTCAGCTTCTGCCCATAAATCTGCCTTTTTCTCTCTTTCCTTCTGTGGCAGCCATGAGAATGTGCCTCACAGACCTCCCGTTACTAATTATGCCTTCATTATTGACAGAGGGCCCTGGCTGCTGTGCATTGAAATTCATGGACAACTTCGCAACAAGGCTATGCATCCATGGGCTATTTCCCAGCACTGAGTGTGTATGGCTGAGGAGCTAAGGCAGATTCATTCCTGGAAGACATGCACCCCTTTGTCAGCAGACTTTGGATCAAGGATTCTCAATGGCTTGGCTGAACCTCCCTCAGACTACACGGTAGGCCAGACTAGGTTGCTTTCACCCCACCTTCCATCTCTCTCTTTAACTGGGGCCACACCTGCGTTGAAGTCTGACAATTCTCCCTGCCCTTGCCAGCCCCCTCCTATTTCCTTCCCACAGGCATTTTCTTAATAAAGTCTACACATACTTACTCCCATCTTAGCATCTGCTTCTCAGAGGATCTGGACTAACCTTATCTCCCCCTCTTAACTTGTCATATAGATCAACTCAACTTCTCTAGCTAAGTTCTTCCTCGGGCTCCCTCACAGTGATTCAGCATCACCCAGGTTCAGGAACTAGTCTGCTACATGGACACTGCCTCAGAGAGTTAGAAAGGGTGAGGATCTGAGCAAAGGGAGCATCCTCTTGCTCAAATTATGAAGAATTTACTGGGATATCTACTCATTGATACACGTTTTGTCCCAGAACTAATAATATCAAAGAGTATTTTTAGTTTCTCTGTTTGCCAGGAACTGGACTAAGGACTTTACTTGTGTTATTTCACTTAATGCTTTCCACAGTTCTGTGTGGCAGATACTATTACCCACATTTCACACAAGAAGAAAGCAGGGAAGATTAATTATTGACCAAGGTGCCATAACTAATGTATAAGTGGTGGAGCCAGCTATGAATCCCAGCCTGTCTGACCTCAGTGTCCCTGATCTCAGTGAGTATGTTATGGCTGCAGCAGAGGCAGTGGCAGGCTCTGAGGCTGAGGGACTAAGAGGAATGTGGAAAGGGAGGCAGCCAGACCCAGCTGGGGATGGCCCACCACTTTGTGGAGACAGCTTCCTCTCAAGGACTGGGAAGAACCTGGGCTCAGTGCATAGGCCTTTCTGCCCACAGGAAAGCAGCAGTTTGCGGGAAGAGTATACGAAGAGGGGGCAGCTGAAGGGACAGGGCAGAAGGATCTGCTGGAGAACATTCAGTGTCATCCTGAATTAGATCATTAAAAAGCAAGGACTCTTCAAAAGCAATTGTATTCAACAGGGGATGTGCTGTCAAGTCGCCTGGTAATTTAGAGGTTCTCTGCCTTACGACCCCTTCTTGCGAGGTAAGAGTGAGAAGACTGTCATCAGGGACAATGGCCTGGCCTTTCTGTTGTTTGTTGGAGGATGAATTGACCCAGCCATGGCTATCTTTAGCCCTTCAGCCTGAGTGTGCTGGGCAGCAATGAGAGACAGGAAGACTCCCTGGGTCAGACAGAGCTGCACTCGTGTCTCAGCAGGACCAAAAGCAAACTGTGCAATGTTAGAGGAATCACTGAACCTCTCTTAGCCTTCGTTCTGTTCTCTGAACATTCAAATAATGTCAGTACCTTGACATTAGGTTGTTGTGAGGACTAAATGAAATAATCTCTGGCACATAGTAAGCGCTCAAACATGCTAGCTATTTTTAATATTTATTGTTGTTTTCATTACTAACACCTGTCTGAGAGAATAATAGAGGAGTCTTCAAAACGAAGGGAAGGAAAGTCACGTCTCTTTCAAGACAGCGGCAGATATTGCCATACTCTTCTTCCTCTTGGGCTTCATTTGCAGTTCAGTGCAGTGCAGCTACGTGATGAGTTAAGGCCAACAAAATGTGGGCATGAGTGATGCACCCCCATTTCAGGCCCGGCCCATTAGAAGTTTCCACGTGCAATCCCCCACCTTCTCCTTCCATCTTGTGGGGACCTTGCTGGGATATCATTGCCAAAGATGCTGAGAGTCTGTGTTCCTTCGTGACCATGGAGAAGAGCCCTCCCACCCACCACCACTAAGCCCCTGTGGATTGCTAGGTGAGTAGGAAACTCTTATTGTGTTGAGCTACCAAGAACATTAGGGTTTTTTTTGTCACAGCAGTTAGCCCTTCCTGACTTTTACATTCAGCCAAACCACAATGATTTTAGAACTGTCAGGAAGTTTTGTGAAATAAGAAGGTGATAGGAATCAATCTCTAAAGTTCTTAGCTCAGACATTTAATGTTAGCTCACCTCCCCCTAAAATGTGGCTAAGAAATGCTCCAAACCTTCCTGGGGACCTATGAGCCAGCAGTCGTAGGGAAGACCTCCCAGGGCCTGGAAACACCACTCAGTCTCTCTGTCTCCTGAGCCTCAAGCCCCAGGCTGGCTAGTCCTGCAGTGACTCTCCAGTCTTCTGCTGTGTCAGCATTTTTGAGAGAGTCACTGAGGCTCCAGGTCACATGAGTGCACCGGAACGGCTGAGTATGTTTTGCCCGTGTCCAGGGAACACATCTAAGTTTCTTTGCAAATATTTGTTAGTTTTTTTCTTAAGCTGTTTGAGGGGGTGTACCGAAGGAAAGCCATGAACAATCTCCATATTTCTGGCAGTCATCAGCCAGTGCACCAGTCTGAAGCCCCTGTAGCAATGGCTGGGTTCTCTGTTCTTTTGCTCTTGCTTGTTCTCTCGCTCTCTCTCATGCACACACACACACATACACACACACACTGGTCCTCCCCTCTCACTCTCCTTTCCACTAGGTCTACAGTCCTCTCTCCCTTCACTCTGGGACCTCTTAACAAGAGCTGATTCAGGGACTGTGTTTGCCACCACCCACTGAAGATCATCAAAGTGAAAGGGATCTACTCAGGAGATGGTCAACATTGAAGTGCAGAGAAGGGGAAGGGTAGAAGGGAGAAAGTGAAATGGGGCAGGAAAGTAGAGAAGAGGGCAAGGAGGAATGGAGGGAAGTTAATGCCTTATGACTTGCCAGGCACCATTCATTTAGAGCCATAAAGAACTGGGTTTAAATCCTACTTAAGCCCACTACTGAGTGATTCAGAAAAATTGCTCAACCTTTTAAAGCTTTAGTTACACATCTAAAAATTGGGATACTAGCTACCTCTTAGTCATGTGAGGATTAAATGATACAATGTAGGGAAAGCCCATACCTGGCACACAGCAAGTGCTTACTGAAGGACGAGTTTACCAAAGGATGAGGATTAGCTTTGATGTCGTCCCTACTCTAGCTGAGCTGGGGGAGACCTCTCGACACTCACTCCCCGGGCTATCTCCTTCCATGTGTCCATGGGCTGCAGGCAGAGGCAAATAAGACTGAAAGTGGGTGCTGTGTTCAGAGCCATGGACAGGAAGGGAAATGTGAGGACAGTGTTTTCTGTGTCCAACCTGGATTGTGAGGTGGGCAGGTAGCCCCAGTTCTCCTTCAACTGCCAAGGCCATATAACAGAATAGTTAGAGCACAGGCCCTGAGACCAGACTGCCTGGGTGATCTTGCTGCTGTCACTTAATGTTGTACACTCCTGTGCAAGTTACATAATGTCTCTGTGCTCTAGTTTTCTCATCTGTAAAACAGCAATAATGATAATTCAGGGTTGTTTAACCATCAAATCAGTTAATATAAAAGGCTTGTTTGGAATGTGCCTGGCACTCTCATTATAACAGCCATTCTTATCCATAGCTCAGGAAGAAGCCAAAATCAAAGTTGTTGCTCTTGACGGGGGCTGTATCTAGAGAATAAAGATAGCACTTACCCTATACTACTACCCACTTCTGGACCACATTCAAGGTATTTGGGACCCCAAACCAAAAAGACCTGAACTACCCTTTAAAGCTTAGAAGAGCTTCTTCCCTGTGTCCGCCCTTCTACAAGTGGGTTTCACCACCAGAGTGAGGGTTGACCAAAGAGTGACTGTTATTGGGTTAGAGATGAGCATAGATGGAGCTTGAACTAGGGGACTGGGGAATCTACAACTATGTGTATGAGACCACTGGTGATGTAGGATGAGGCCAGGAGTATAAAGAGAAAGAGACTGGAGAGGGGGCCTCTGTACCTTTGCTTCAGGCTTTGCAAATTTTAGGGGAGGGAGTGCATAAAGATACGGATTTGAGTATCCATCTCAAGGTTACCCGCCTTCTACCAGCATCCTTGGTTGATTATAGTCCTGTTGCCAAGGCAGGACTAAGGCACTGACATGAGCCACTCCCCACCCCTGCCCTAGTTAACTAGAATGAATGGGCAAGGACCAGGCCCACATGCCAGCCAGTTTGCATACACTCATTGGCAATTCTGGCTGGCAAGGATTTCAAACTGGGCTCCAGAAATGAGACTTTTAGGTGTTCAAGGGCAGCCCTTCCAGATTGCAGTGCCAGGCTCAGCTTCCACAGCTTTGCTAGAGAGACCTCTTAGGGACCTGCTGGTGACCCTTGGCTCTGAAAACTCACCCTTCCAGATTCCAAAAGGCAGCCTATAAGTTTAGTTTTTTAGATTGCAAAAAACAGGGACTCAATCAGGGTTCCTCAAATAATGCAGGCTTTGTAGTAAGGATGCGCATGGGATAAGAAAATGAGAACTCTAGCCACAAGGCCAGGCTTCCAGGTGCTCTGGAGAAGCTAAACAAATACGCTCTGGATGGAGCAGACTGCAAGATAAGCCAGGCCCATGGAGGCTGGGGTTCCAGAACTCAGCAGTGGCTTTGGGTCACAGTCACCAAGGCTTCTCAGAGCTTCTCTAAATTTTGCCTCTCTCCATGTCTGTCCTCTTCCTGCTACCATCTGGCTATTCTGTTCTTTGCTCTGTTTAACTTCCATTTCATGGCTTCTGTTTGCTCAGAATCTTGGCCTATTCATGGCTTGTCATGCTCCCCCACCCAGACTCTTTACATCATGACCCTTTAGCCTCTGTGTTCACTGTTAATTGCCCAATTCTTTCCATATTGCTCCAAGTCATTAATCTTTGTGGACAAATTTTCATGATTTGGCCACTGGCCAGTCTATAGATTGGCTACCCCTGGATCAGATGCCTGTCACTCAACTACAGTCAGTTGAGAAGATGTTACAAAATATAGAACATGGATGCTTAAGGACTGTGGGGAGGAGATGCAGGAGATGTGGGAGGACAGATTCATGAGACAGGAACAACCAGCATAGTAGATATCGTAACCGATCTGTCTAGACAGTGAGAAAGGGAGTGTGGGGGTCAAGGGCCTTTCCCAAAGCTCACTGGCTTGCTTCCCTGTTCTGCTGTCTCCTGCACAGTCCTCCCAGTCTATCCATAATGGCTCTGAATCATCTGCAGGGAAGCAGGAGTATCAGGGAGAAGACATCTGAGGTGTACCGGTGATCTACATCAAGTCTGAATCTCTGACCCTTCCCCCTTCTCCTCCTTGTCTTTCCATTCTCCTCTGAATATAAGCCACTGAGTTTACTTGACTTCTTTTCTAAACAACAAAATTAACAATGCTTCAATAAATATTTAACGAGTAGCTTCTAAAGTAAAATCTGTCTATTCAGCACTGGAATTTAATCTGAAGCCAGTCGAGAATCAGAGCATGTGACCTTTTATCACAATTATGTTTTACTTTTTACTTTTACATACATCATCTTAGCTGATCTTATTAATACCATAGTAGAGTCAGTAAGGAAGATATTACCATCGTACTTATTTTGTGGATGAAGAAACTGAAGTTCAAAGAGGACCAGTGACTTGCCTAAGCCTCCACTGGGTGAAATAGAGGACTCAGTACTAGAGCTTGGGTAGTAGTGCCTTCCTCATGGAGCCCTATAGCATCCCTTGTCCTATGGGATACAAGTCATTTTACAGCTAGGGCCATTCTTTTTCTGTTTCTTGTATCATTGCACATGTGATTTTTACTGAAATTCCTGTTTTTAATCCCAGATTTCCAAGAGGTATTATCTCTTCTTGAATGAATATGGTGCCTGAGGTGTCTTCTCATAGTGCTGATTTCCCAGGCGGGGCCATAACTTCTTTCCAGGACCATGGAATGACCTTCCTTTCTGTCCTTGTGCTCCTCCAGCCAGCTCTTCCCTGTCCGTGGTCCTGGACTTAGGCTTTAGCACTTTGGGTCTCTGTGGAATTCCCATCCATCATTTCTCTACTCATAAAGCACTCCTCACCCTCAGTCCCTTGTTTGCCAGAAGCCCTATTCTGAACCTCCAAGGCTACTGAGCTAGTCTAGCCTTACACTTCCAAGCGGTAGATGTGGCAGGATCCTACCTGAGTTTTACAATGGATCCTACCTGAGGTTGGAGCCCCAGGCCCACAGATGGATGTTGCATCATGGGATTTTTCTCACCTACTGAAACTTGCAGATCAAAAACCAGACAGAATCTGAACCAGATTCTAGGAGAGAGTACAGGAAAAGCAATCTCTAGGAAATTTTTCTTTAATTGCTTTATAGGATCAGGAAGAGAATGTAAAGGAGGAAGCTGGAGCTCAGCCTGCCTTGGAGTGGGGGAAGGTGGATGGAGAAGTTTCCCATTAATCAGAGTCTGGTGGGAAGCCAAGAAAGCTGTGGTTCTAGCTGATTGTTAACTTAATGGTGAATGGGATAGAGAGAGCCATGCAGCAAAAGTATGTGAGCTGCGTGTGAGTGTGTACATGTGCATGCTTGCATCCATATATGTGTGTTTACAAGCAAGTGATTGCTAATGCCTTTGCATTTCTTGAGCAATGGCTGACATGCTAGCTATTCAAGTGCTGTTAGGTTTTCCTTTTTACTCCTCAAGTGTCTCTCTCTTCCATGGCATTTGTGAGAGTAATAAGATAGGGGTCGATGTCTCTCTCACATAACTGTTCAAGATGAATATTCCCAGTTAACAGGATATTCTGCTCCATGCCGTCATCTGGCTATCCAGATTCCTTCCATCTTGTTTGTCTAGTATCTTCTAAAACAACGGTTCCTAACCTTGACTGCATATTGAGCCCAATAGCATTCAAGTTTGAAAACTGCTGTTGTAGGGAGTTGTCCTCATCAACATGATTAAAGCTAGATCATAGGCACACACAGGCCTGGAAATTGCACAAGTAGCTTCTACTGACATTCTATTAGTGAGAATTTGGTCATGAAATATAAATCCTTGATTATAATACCATGTGAAAAGTGCTATAATTCTACTAGAACCCAAAGGAGGGGTATCTAAGTCAGCTGTAGGAAATCAGAGAAGTATTCTTAGAAGCCAAGAGCCATGACTTTGGGTTAGCTTTATTTGTTTTTCTGTTTAACTTCTAGCCTTGGTCTTTTAATACAAAAAATGGAACTAATAACTGAAATTACCACAAAGAGTTGTTGTGAGGATTACGTAAGATAAGTCTTACAAAGTACTTAGCACAGTGCCTACCCACAGTTAGCATCCAATGACTCTAAGCTGCTCTGTTACTGTTATTTTCAGGGATAGGTGTGGACTGTGGTGATTGGAAGACTCTATGGAGCTGAGACATAACCAAGTCTGGGGATGGATTTTAGCTTCTTCTTTTTTTTTTTTGTTAGCTAGTGAATTTGAGGTAGGCCACCTGAGCTGCTGGTGGTGGTGGTGGTGATGTATGTGTATTGGGGGTACAAGCAGTTGTGGGGATAGCAGAATCCATTTTAGGAAGGGAGGGAACATGGTGTTGCATGCCTTTGCCCAGAATCTGATAGATTGTCTGGTTTATTTGAGGCCAGGCTCTGAAGAGAGCATGAACCTTCCCAAAGGGGGATGGGAAGTAATGGAGGCATGTACAGGGCATCCTGAGCCCATACTGCCCTCATGTATGTGGCAGGCACAGCAGACATTTTCCATCTCTGGCTTCATTTACAATAAGGCTGCTGAAATTCTATTAAATCCTCTCTCTCTCTCTCTCTCTCTCTCTCTCTCATTTACTGCCCCAGACAAATGTGTCTCTGTGTTTTCTCTGATATGCCTGTGCTGCCGTTCTCTCCCTGCAGAGCTGCTGGGTCTGGCAGTACCTTTGAATTCCAAGTGCTTTTCAGTTCTAGAATATATCTCTCCCGTTCTCCACTGAAGTGAAAATTTTAGAACATCAAGACTACATATGATCTGAAGAAGAGGAAGGCTCAGATAAATAGAGGACAGAGTTCAAGGAGCACTATGCATTCTCTGAGTTTTAAGGGTAGAAATAGGAATGCTGGGAGCCTCTTAGCACCTGGGGCAAGGGGTACAAGGCAGACTCGCCCTGCTAGAAATTTCTTTTGAAGGATCTACAGGTATAAATTCCAGGAGGAGCAACCAAAAGAAAGTGGCACACTTCAGGTCATACTGACAGGCCAGTTTGGGGATCTCCAGGTCCAGACAAACTTGGCTAGGTTGTTTTTTGCTGTTGTTGTTTTGAAATGTCTTCAGAGGCAATGAGAAGCCCCAGCATCATCAGACCTTATATCGCCTCTGACAGACAAGAAGGTGGTTTCTCTTCTCTCTCCCCTCTTCTTCCTCCTCGATCAAAGTACTTCCATAACTCTAATTGTCATCGCGCTAGTAATAGCCACAGATGCATTAGCAGCTATCCTTTCTATCAAAACACCCTCTCCCCCAGCTCTCTCCCTCTCTCCAGCACCTGCCTGCCAGTCTCTTTCTGAGAGTTGTCTTCAAAGATTCATAAACCAAAGGAGAAGAAATTTGGGGGTGGGGTGAGGAGAGAGATAATTCATCTCCGTCTGTCACAGCACTCTCCAAACCAAATAAAGAAATATAAATTGTGTTTCCTCTCGCCATCTGTGGTCACAGCAGCCAGCTCTGTGAGGAGGGAATGCAAAAGAGAAAAAAGGCAGAAGGAGCGAGGCCAGGCTAAGCAAGGCTGAGCTGGGCAAGGGGCCACTGGTAGGCGTGCTGTGGGCTTCTCATTTACACATGATCAGAACAATCTTCCCAGATTTTCCAGCTGAGGGATCACATCTCCCTTGTGAAATGACCCTTGTTAGAAATTTCTGTTTGGGGAGGGAGTTGCATATAAAGAAGTGAGCCTTAATGAAGCTTACAGTCTGATGGGGGAGGCAAGCACATAACAGTAATGTGTGACTGTAGCCGTGAAAAGCAAGTGCCCAGTGTTATGGCATCACAGGGTGGAGGGGCCTAAACCAGGGAAGGGGTCAGAGGAGTTTCCCCAAACAATGTGACAACCGGGCCGAGGCATCAGGATGAAGGAGAAGACCGCCAGGCAGAAGTGCATGTTTGGAAAGCCACCTGAATCCACTGGGATGTTGTTGGTTGGCAGACTGGAGGTGAGAGAACAGTTAAAGGGCTGTCACAGCAACCTGGGCAAGAGATGATGATGGTGGCCTGGAGCAAGGGAATGGCCAATGGAATCAAGAGAAGTGAGAAAGGTAAGAGGCCCTTGAGAAGTTGCACTCATAGAACTTGGTGAGTGACTGGATATAAAGGGCAAAAGGGATACCCGAATTTATGGTTTGGGTAACTGTGTAGATGGAAGTGTCATTCTTTGAGTCAAGAATTACCATGTAGGGCAAGTTTGGGCATGGGGACAGTTGCAGGTCACAGATGAAACTTTCAGTTTTGGCCACTAAGATTGAGGCCAGCCTAGTAGAGTTAGTCAATGGGCAGTTAGATGAATACAAGCCAAGACCTCTTGGTTGCTTCAGAAGGCAGACATGGGGTCAATTCATGTGTACATGGGAATTTGTAATCCTGGTTTAGATTTCTCTTGACAGTCTCTGACATCCCAAGTCAGGATCAGGTCTGGTTTTCCCATATCTCCCTAACTCCCCTTCCACAGGTTTCTCACATCACGGGAAAGCTGGAGTTTAAGTTTAGTGGTCTATTTTCTTTACTGGATTCTAAGCTCCATGGAGACAAGGACCATGAAAGCTGTATCCTCATCACCTGTCATATAAAAGTTCTTACTACTGAATTTCTGAATCAACAAATGTGCAAATAAATAAAAAATCTTGTCAGTTGGGTGTACGTATCAGAGGGACAGAAATATTGTCGAAGCTACCATCACCCTATCTCTCACCTGCACATCTTAAAAAGTTTCCTAACTAGTCTCTGTGTCTCGACTCTTGCCCATCTTCAATCTATTTTTCATTTGGCAGTCAAAGAGATCTTTTTAAAATAAAGGGAATCATGTGACTCACCTACTCAAAACTCTTCAAGGCTTTTCACAGCCCTGAGAATTAAAATCAAACTCCTTCACAAAGCATATCAGGTTCGGCATGCTCTGGCCCCCACCTACCTCTCCAACCTCAGGCTGTGCTACCCTTCCCTTGCTCACTTTGCACCTACCTCACGGAGATCCTTCTTGTCTGCAAGCGTTTGCACATACTGTTTTCTCTGCTTGCAAAACAAACTCTCTCTTTGCTAGGTTCATCTTTTAGGTCTTTGATGCTCCCACATTCTAAATTAGTCACCATTCCCCTTTCCCTCTGCCCTAGTACACTGTTCTCTTTCACAAGCCATCAAAGAGGTGAATATGGCGTATGTCTGTTTACGTGTTTCAAGTCTGTCACTCTCCTGCACTGTGAGCTCCCTGTCTAACTGACATCTATGACAGTGTCTGCCACATACCTGGGATTCACTAAGGGTTCCATGAATGAATGAATGAATGAATGAACATGTCATTTTGGGCATAGAGAGGGAAAGAGACCAGGTCAGTTGTGTTGTACTAGAGAGACAGAGACCTTACCAAATTCAGGTAAGTTAAGGAGACGTAGACCTTTCCATCACCCATTCAGTCATGCAGTCATTCATTAATGCGCTTAAACATTTATCAAGTGCCTACCAGTTACTTGAGACCGTGTTAGACAATGGAGACTTAACAAGGAAAAAACACACAAGGTCCCTGACCCTTCGAAGTTTACATTCTAATAACTAGAGGAGGGAGACAGATAATAAACAAGCCAACAAAACTGTTAAGTGTTTGGGTTAACATCACAAGAAAATAAACTGGAAGTGGTTGAAGAAGGTTGGTTCAAGAGTATCAGAGTTGGAGCCTTGCTGGCTGAGGTGAGATGTTTGGGGGTCTGTGCTGAAGAAACCCTGAGGGGCATCTGATCTCTCTCCTGCTCTTGTCCCCACCCCCAGCCTGGCTCTGACAGGCCCCCTCTGTGGGGCAGTTTGTGGACTGAAGGTGAAGCATTAGCTGATTCTAGAGTAGGGATCTTCAAACAGTTTTACTTATGTACTCCCTGAAAGCAATGAGAAAAAACATGTACTGCCTTGCATATTTTTAAGTTGACATCTAAATTTTTTATTGTAAGTTTAAATAGTTTTATGAAGTGAAAGTTTCAGGTTACTATTAATATTGCTGTTTTATAATAAAATGTCTACAGCAGTCTTTCAAATGTGTCAAAAGGAAACTAAATAGCATAGCACTTTGATACCTACCCTCATCTACTGAAAAACAGCAACAGAAAATCAAGCTCTTCTTTAACAGTCAGAAATTTTACTTTCATCCTTTGTCTCCTTGAATTCTATTACATTTCCTCACGGAATTTTACTGTAACATTATATATTCTTATGACTTAAAGATTTTCGTTAATTATCATATATACATTAAAACTATTTTTTTTAAATTTCTATAGCCATAAGGCTGTAAATGACATTTTTCTTCACACTGAAATATTATTATAATAATTAGTATTATATGTTTGATGAAAACAATCCATGTATATAAAATCTTAGTGAAAATATTAAATATACAAGCAAAATATTTTGAAAATTATCTCTCAATAAAAGACATAGGGCGTCTTTTACAATTAATTTGTGTGTCCATGGATGAATATTAATTATCATTGCAACATTAACAACAGAAAGAGAGAAAGTGTTGAATGGCTAGTAAATGAGAGGCTTACTGTAGAGTATTTATTCATGATTGTTGATAAGAGCATTATTTACAATAGGACCCACAATATATTTTCATTAAATTAATCTAAATCTCATAAGCTTAGGGTAGAAATGAATAAATGAGCAGCAAAGTAGCTGACAACAAGTTGTGCCCAAGTGAAAAATGAATATGGATACATCTCTGATATGTGTTCCTATGACTTAAAGGTGCAATACTGAGCTGTTTTGAAGTAACTGTGGAGGTTTTCAGCTTCTCTTTCTTGCAATCATGCAAAATATGTGGCTGAGACATGTATGAGCCATGGGTGAATAAACATCACTCGCCAACTTCTTGCTTATTATTCAGAATGCTGAAAATGCAGACTATGTGCTTCATAAGAGACTGACATTTCCCAGCTAGTTTTTTTGTTTGTTTGTTTGTTTTTGTTTTTTATATATCTTAAACATTCTAACTGTAATCTATATGGTGCTTTGCCATGCATTTGTTACCTGGATGAAGTAAAGCTACCTTAATATTTCTTAATGATGCTCTCACTGTTCTTAGCTCCTGGGCTTGTCGCTCAAGAGCTGGAGTTGAAAGAGGTGAGATTTTTACATTAAAACTCATATCCATTAGTCCATGAATTCAGAACACCCTAACATGCTCTATTTTATTTTTAATAGAAATACGTGTAAAGCAAGGAAAGATGGGAGCACCCTAAATATTTATAGTGCCTTGAATTTAAGATTTCATGGACACTGGCTGGGGCAGGTACTTGGACCGGCTCTTCAGTCTCCACTTTATGGTCCTATTTGAGGAGGCTGGAAATTTTCGGTTATCCCTGGTAAATAGGATTGGGGGTACAGTTAATTTGTGCTATTTAATGCATTTGTATGAAACTGGGCGGGTAGACGTGAGACAGAAGTGTCCTTCCTGAGGCTCTGAATGGTCTCCCCAGTCAGAAAAGTCAGGACTTCCCTGCAGAAGGTTCCAGTGTTTATTCTCTAGCTTTCTTGCGTTAAGGAATAGTCGTGTCATTTACAACTCTTTGACTTCACTCTAATTCTTAGATCACAGCTTTGGGGTCCCACGTCCAGTTCTCTGGTGTGCAGGGGCTGCTTAGGCAGTGATGGTGACTTCCAACCCAGAAAAGCATTGCTCCAGGGGCAGCTTGAAGGAGTCCTCTGAGGACTAGTCCTCTCCTGCTCTAGAAATCATTCCAGGGGACCTGGCCTAGAATCTGCACTTGTAGCCTTTTTGTAAGCACCTCACTCTTTACTCTAAATCTCTTTTTGCTTAAAATACCTTTCTAAGTTTCTGTTTTCTCCATTAAACCCTGACGGATATATTGATATTTTGAATTGTTCCTTTTCTTGCTGGTCTGGAGGTTTTTCTACTTAACACTCGGCTGTCAGTTATGAACTTTCCGGTGTGCCTTGGTGTGTTAATGCTGTTTCTGAGAGACAGATGGCTGTGGTTTTGATTTGAGGAGGTTGAAGAAAGGCAAGGAGTGAGGGTAGAATTTGACTACGCAGATAGAACATAGAGAAATCAGGCAGTGACTAGTGAGAAGTAGAGAAGCTTTAATGCAATTTTTATCAGAATTGTATTTGACTATTATTAGTTAACCGCAATGTCGAACATCCACCCAGTGCTTAGGATATAGTAGCGCTCTGTAAATATTTATTCAGTGAATGAATGAACAGTTCAAAAGATTAGGGGAGGCACTTAATGGTGTGAGGTCAATGTCACTCATTTCAAAACAACCTTTAGAAGACATTTTATGAGAGCCCAGTATAGTGGAAATGCTAGCTTTAGAACTCCAAGATCCAGTTCCAGGCTGGTTTATAAACTGTGCAGCACTGGGTAGTTACTTAATCTCACAGAACTTCTTTCTTTTCAACTGAGAAAAAGAAGATTGCAAAGGTATGGGAATCATGGCATTGTTGTGAAGAGTAAATGAAACAATGTAGGTGGAAGAAATACTTAGTACATTGGAAGGCATACTATATATAATATCATCTTGTTCAAAACTGTGTATCTTATTGCGTATGTTTTATTTTAAAAATATATATGCTGCTCAAAGTTAGTAGAAGTGCTGATGTATAAGTGTTTAAACAGAATTTTATTTTTATAGAAAGCAAAATTGAGCGAAACAGCAATTCTTTGTCTCTAGAGATGATTAAAACAAAACAAAATAAAACAAAAAAAACAACAACAACAACAAAAAAAACAAGCACAAGTTGGCTGAAACTAAAGCAAGGAGGATCGAGGTACAGTAGTTCCCCTTTATCTGTGGGGGACACATTCCAAGACCCTCCAATGGATGTCTGAAACTGCAGATAGTGCCAAACCTTCTATCTACTATGTTTTCTTCCTAATACACATACCTTTTTACTTAAAGGGAGCACTTTACAGCTTCTCTTTGGCATGTATGAATTGCCAGCATCACTATCCTCACACTTTGAGGCCATTATTAAGTAAAATAAGGGTTACTTGAACACAAGCACTCGGTACCATGACAATGGATCTGAAAACTTAAGAGGCTACTAAGTGACCGACAGGTGGGGACTGTATGCAGGGTGAATATGCTGGACAAAAGGATAGGTCAGGTCCTGGGTTGGATAGACCTGGATGCTACTTAGAAAAAGCACTCAATTTAAAACTTTGGGGTTGTTTATTTCTGAACTTTTCCATTTAATATTTTTGGACCACAGATGACTGCAGGTAACGGAAACCACGGAAAGCGAAACCGCAGATAAGAGGGGATTACTATATAGAAAAAAGAAATTCTTGACATGAAGGTTATAAAACCCGGGGTAGGTAACAAAGAAGACTGCTGGCTCTCTTCCCTAATGGCCAAAAGTCCTGCCTGGGCGCAGGAGAATGAACCAGAGGACCCCTCATTGTTTTTTGTTTGTTTGTTTGTTTGTTTGTTTGCCTGCTTTTTTATCTTCAGACTTCTCACATGAAAGGCTTGGCTGTTTACCCTGCCAGTGGCCAGAGCCAGTTTCTTAATTCTAGCTTCTCTTTTTCATCATCTACCATTCTAACACCTTATACTCACTGACTCTCCAACAATCAGTGCAATTAAATGATTTAATGTTCTATGCAGGGTTGACGTCAGAGCTCTTGTCTCTCTGTGGTGATATCTACAAATGGTTGATAGCTTTAAAAATTTACAAAGTTATTATTATTATTTTTTGGTCACATCTCCTGTTGGAACCAGGGAATGGCCTATGCCCTGTCTGGCCGGCTTTTGGAGAGCAGAGGCAGAATGGCAGCCCCTAAAAGATACACATCTCTTGGCCTTTCCAGTGAAGGACAGACAGACAGGCAGGCAGACAGGCAGGCAGGCATGCATTTCAGCTTATTTGCATCTTCGGAAAACAACTGAGAGTCACGTTAAAATTAGACTGCACTAAAGGCAGTTGGAGTTGAGGAAATCAGTTGAATGCTTCCTGGGTAATTGTCAGTGAGGATGTAAAGGGTGCGCTGTACCTGAGAGAACTGATAATAAACAACTCGGGAAGCCAGAAATAAACCCCCAGCTCTTCTCTTTATTCTGTCTCTCAGAGGCTCCTTCACATGACTCTGTCTGTTTTTATCCTACTCTTTTTTTTTCTTTCCGGGGACAGAAGAAAAGGTGACCACTAATGTCCTCTAAACTGTGACATAAGGGGTCCTCTGCCAGGAACAGATCTGCGGTATTTACTGAACGTCCAAGTTCTGCTAGCCTCTGAACTGGGCCAGAGGAGCAAGATGTGGGCCCTGCCCCTTTGAGTATAGAGTGGGGCTGTTCAGATGTGTACAAAAATAAGTTAAGATAGAAGGCGATTGAAGAGCCAACAACAAAACACTGTGGAAGCCAGAGAAGAAAGCAATCAGAGACATTTTCTACTAGAGGTGTCTTCTGAACTGGGCCTGAAGGTAGGATGGTGGGATGTCACGGTTTTGAACAAAACACAGGGTAAGCCAAATGGCGGCTAGTTTTGGGTGGTTCCTAAGTTGAATAAGGTGGAATTAAGACTAGAACTTAAGAGGAAAATTAAGGCTAGAACTTAAGAGGAAAATTAAGGTGTAGAGGCCTCGAGTGCCTGGCTAAGTCATGACAAGAATTTATTGACTGGCAGCAGAGAGCTGTTAAAGTATTCTGAATGCAAGTTACACGTTTAAAACTGGGCTTTGGGAAAGATTTTAGGGCAGCAGAGTCTGAGATGACTTAGTGTAGATGATATAAAAGGCAGGAAGAAAAGGGGTGATGACAGCCCAGAATGAGACAATGGGGCTGGAGACAGGATGTCCTCTCTAAGGACCAGGCAGACAGTCTTGGCTGCTACCAGAAAGTTAGGCCACCTATAGCAACCAGAGCATAACAACTGCCCACAGCATAAAGTGTCTATCTCTTGGCCAGTTCACCAAGCCTCCCATGGTCATCTCTAACCTCCCTTCCACTTCTTCCTTCTATGTTTATGCTTTAGCAACACTGTTCCCTCAACATACATCACTTCAGATCCAGTATGTATTTTCTCACCTCCATGATCTAGAGGTAACCCTACCTCCCAACTTCTGTCCTGCCCCAGTCTCTATCACCAGTATCACATCCTCCATGGTGAATCTATCTCTAAACTCTAAGATAGGTTTTAAATCCTGGTTGTGGAATTCTATGGGGAAAGGAATAGAAAATAGATGTATGTGTGTGGCAGGGGAAGGGGGGTGAGAAAGCCAAGCTCATCCTAGTGGAGGTAGATATTGAAGGGCAAGGTGTGTGTTTGCTCTTCCTTCTCTCTACTCCCCCGCCCACCCCAAGAAGGTTATTCATAATGTTGTGCTGATAGGAACTGCAGCTCGTCGCTGTTGGGTTTCAGTAGATGATTAAGTGACAGGAAGATTGTACCACGTTCTCCAAAAAGGCCCCCTGGGGATGATGTTGAGCGAGGGTGATTGATTTCGTTAGGCTGTAATGTGTTATCTAGGGAGAAGACAGAGAAGCCAGGAGAATGGAGGAAAAGAGAAAAAATAAAGGGAATGAAGGTAGTAGAGAGAGAAGGAGCATCCTCCCCAGTGTGGATGTGGGCTCTGGTGCTCCAGATGGGAGTTCACCTGTGCATGAATGAACAAGAGGTCAGGCACCCGGTCCATCAGCAGTTCCTAAGAGACCTTGGAAAACAGGGAGTACATGGCCCCCTTTCTATGAGTGGCAGCAGTTGTTGTGGGAGGTTCCATTGGAGGGAATTCTCTCTGTGGAACCTGCTTCCCTGAAAGGTTAATGCATTAAATAGGGCCTCAGGGGAGTTCCAGCTTCAAATAAGGAGAAATCCACTGTACTGAAGGGAGGCTGGCCTGAGAGGCAAAGGTCTGGAAAATACCTACTCTCCATCAGAAAGGAAGCACCTGGCACA
The DNA here is from genome assembly GCF_000151845.1 of Pteropus vampyrus. Classification (NCBI taxonomy): domain Eukaryota; kingdom Metazoa; phylum Chordata; class Mammalia; order Chiroptera; family Pteropodidae; genus Pteropus; species Pteropus vampyrus. The sequence goes on along the minus strand of NW_011888891.1, from coordinate 2,912,569 downwards.
AGGCAACATCTGCAGAGCAGAACAGCATGATGGGGAATAAGAATCAAGTGCTCTTAGCAGCGCCAGCTAATGATGAAAAGTACAATGGAGCCTCTTCCTCCAGCCATCAGTCTGTTAGGAACTGTTCCCATTAGGATTCAGCCAGGAGGGGTGGGAGGAGAGAGAACAAAATGCTAACGAAAAGCAAGACCTAAGAAAGGAAGGAGCAGGTCGGCATCAAAGCCCACTCTCTGAGTAGCCCCAGATTAGGGGTTTGACTAGGGTCCTTCCTTCTCTCCCCAGCCCACACTTGAGGAAATATTGTCTGGAGAGGAGATGGCTGATGTAGAAGCTTTGTTTAGAGGACAGTGGGGGTAAATGAGTGTCATATCCCGTCCTCACTATAGGTCTGAACCAGAGGCTATGGCTTCAGTTGCTGAGGGGGAGACTTAAGTTCATGAGAATAGAAAGAAAATCACTGCACAGAGATTATGTGAGACTATTTAGGGGTGATCTGGGAGAATGAGAGAGAAGCCCTAGAAACGTGTCCATGGATGGAGCCCTTTCAGAACTGCCAGATATGCTGGCTGTAAGGGTTGGACTGGAGAGATGGCAGAGAGCAGGAGCAAATGGTCTCCTGTTATAGGAGTAGGTTTCTTCTTGTGTCCCCTTCAGATTCCTAGATCTTCTTGACAACCTCAGTCCCTGGGCTCTCTCCGGCGAGGGAGATAACAATGTCATTTTGTAAGGGCGAGTCTTAGTTTCCACAGATCTGCTCCCGTCTAAGGGTGACAACAGAGGACAGCCAAGACCCGGAGGGAGCTGAGGTTAAACCCACGGCCCAGGGAGAGCATGGACTGCACTCCAAAGAAAAGATCTGGTGTTGGGGCTGAGAGGATGCACTGAGTTAAAGAAACTGAGGAAGCAAAGCAGGAGTGCCAGCGGAAGCTGGAGATTAGTGGGAAAGAACTGGAAAAGAGAGATATAGAAAAATGAAAAAAGCCATCCCTTCTTCAAGACATGTTAGTATTGTCTGCCAGAAAAATTATGTAATAAACAAACAAACAAACACATAAATAAATAAGTAAGTTATGGCTACGCATGAGAATGGTGCCCCCTAGAGTTGTGCAGTACACAACCTGCATAACTATATACTGTAACTCTGCTGCTGAATATTGCAGGACCTTGTAGAGACAGATTAGTAAACAGAAATTTTAGAATGCTTTTCTCTGTGTAATGTGAAATATGTTTCTCTTAGCCATCACTTCAAGAACCTTTAGGGGAAAAGAATTACACTGCTTTTTCATAGCTTTTAGAGTTAGATTTGTTCTTCTTTTTAACTCGGCACTGTATAAAACCAGGCCTTAAGGCTGGAGCAGTGTGGGTTAGATATATTTGGATGGTACTCTTTTGCTCATTCAGACAACAAGATGTGTATTTTAGGACAGATGACAACTTGGCCCCAATGTCACAGTAACCAGTCTCTACAAAGTCCAAGGTTCTTCTTCTATCAGGGAGGCAGCAGGGCAAGGGGATGCTTCTATGTCTGTCTTACGGGATCTCTTATTTGTGATTTCAATGTCTGAAGTTAAATCATAGAGAAAAAGAGTCATGATGAACTAAAGTTCTCAGGCCTACTGGGAAAGCTGGTTCAAAACCAGGCTGTTAATACCAGGGTAGAGAATCTGAATTATAGAACCAAAACAAGTGTGGGAGGGTCTTGGAACCAGAAATGCTGCAAACCAGGTGGGCAGGAGGTGCTTGAAGTATCGTGAAGCTGTCTGCTGATGCCTGTAGCGATCTCTGAATAACCTCCCCCAGCATGGACACGCTTAGGCTGGGTTCACTTAAAGAGGCTTTGCAGGGACAAATACGTGGATGAGAGCAGCAGGGCTGTACATGGCCCCCTCATTCTCACTGAGGCCTGCCCTGCTGCCACAGAACTCCTTAGAGGACTGCCGAGGAGCAGGCTGACTAGAAATGCACTAGGAGTCTATGTAATGGGGAGAGACAGAAGTGCTCTAAGTTGGTTGAGAACATTAGTCTGCTGGAAGCTGGCCTAAGTCATTGTCCCTGAGGCTCTGCCACCTTTCACCTTTGGCTCCCTGCATGAAGTGAGGGAAAAGAGGGTTCTAGGGAAAGAGTCAGAACTATGAGTCTCACCAGCTGGCTAAGCAAGATTATTGTGGTGTAATAAATCCAAGGCTAGGAATGTTTATTAGATTCTCAGAAGCTGCAGGAACAGTGCCATTTAGAAAACATTTATGCTTGCTGGTCTAAGGCCATCCCTCTCCCCTTTATTTATGAGGAATGCTGGGTAATTAAGTGAGAGCTGGGAAGAAAGGAGGTTAGGAGAAGATCACCCCTAAATAATCTTGCCTGGTGAAGCCACCATCTGGGCTGTTGTACAGAAGAGATGGTCCCCATATGGTCAAATAGTTTATGAGCAGTGCATGGATTCAAGGCCTGAGGAAGAAATAGCCAGGAAGTATCAATGAATTCACACAGATGTGATCTGAGCTCTTGGAGGGCAGGGACCATGTCTTATACATTGGTGGATCCCTGGCACCCAGCATAATGCCTGGCATATGAGAGCTGCTGAATGCATGGTGTTGAATAAATGCATTCACTCATTCATTCAAGAACAATTTAACAAGTGCTGCCATGTGCCAGATACTGTTTTTGCTATGCACTGTTTCATAACAATGAACAAAACAGTCACTGCCTTCATGGAGCTTGCTGTCTAGCAGGGGATCCAGGCATTGAAGAAATAATGACTCAAATGAGCACTTCACTGTGGTTGACTTGCTTTTCTCCATCTACTACAGTTAAGGAAAAGGGGCAGGGAGAAATGGACTGAATTAGGGGTAATTAGGCACAGTGCCTTGCAAGGCCAAGTTATTACAAGGAAGCTAGATAACTAACTCAAGGTCAGAACAAAGACAGGCATTCTTCTAGAAGAAAAAGATTTAAAAGGTATGTTGGCAAGAAGGCTGTGACTTGTGTGTAGGCCTTTAGCTGGTTCATGCTTACAGGACATGATCTCTGACTTGTTTGCATATTTGTTTGTTTTTATATCTCAGTGTGACCAAGGAAAGGGTAACCCAGAAAGGGAGATGGAGGTGGAAGCACATTGCCACCCAGAGTCATAAACTTTTCTTTCTCATCCTTCACCTTACAACTCGAAATTTCCTCCTCATTCCTACCCTTTCACTTGCAGCAGACACTGGTGACTACATCCTCACCTGAGACCTGAAGATTTCTGGGCACCAGGAAGGACATTGTCAATTTGGAGGCTGGAGTCATATCATTGGATGACCTAGTCTTTTGGTTTTCAGAGTATGAGCCACAGACCCAGGATGACACTCCAGTCTTGGTCCATCGAGCTAATACAAAAGTGCTCTAGGATATTTTGAAATATATTTTTCCACATATAAAGAAAATTTAAATTTGTGAGCACCCATTAAATCTGTGAAGTAAGCACCCACACTAAATAGATTTACCTACTATAAGATGTGTATTTGGGAGTGGGGTATGCATTTTTGGACATGTGCAGATGTGTTGGTTTCCATGAGCAAGAACCAACAAGTGAAACTCAGAGCCTTAATCCTATCTGAGTGACGTGGAGGCTGGGGCAGTTTCCACCAAAATGAGCTTCACCAATGCTTTCCTTCCCTGTGTGTACATCCAAAGGTAAAATCTATACTCTTTCCTCCTTGGACCTGACTAGACTCACTGATGTCCTTGATTGCTAGCATGGAGCAAAAGTAAACTAGGAGACTTGAGCTTGGTCATAGAAGTTTTGCGGCTTCCCCTGTACCTCTTTGAATGCTCATTTTTGAATGTTCATGGAGACCAACTTGAGTGCCATGCTGTGAGAAGCCAAAGCCACATACAGAGGACTTGGAGGATGAGATGTGTTGTGTAGAGATAGAAGCCAGGGAGCCAGGAGGTACCAGATGTGAAGGTAAGGAAGCCGTCTTGGAAGTGGCTCCTGCCCCACGTGATAACAGAAGATTCAGAATTCCAGAATTCCCAAACCATACAGTTGTAGCTAAGTGAAATTGTTGTTTCATGTCACTATGTTTTAAGTCAATTTGTTGTGCAACAATAGATAAGCAGAGACCCACAAAGCAGAAGGTCCTTTCTGCTAGAGTCCTGACTCATTTGAGCTCCTCAGAAGCTCTGAGCAGTTCATTTAAGGCTGAGGCTCCTCTATTGAGAAGCAGTTTCACCAGAGCCATTCCCAATTCTGGAAGAATAGAGGCCAATTCCTTCAGCCCACACTCTCCTGTTCAGGCTATCGGTTCCTCTCGGAACTCACTCCAGAGCATCCATTCCCTGATCTCAGTAGTCAGTGAGCTCAAAACCCCCAGTCTTAGCCATCCTGGTGTTTGGGTGCCTCCAGCCTTTTCTGCTAGAATAAGCCCTGGGGGAGGGTATGAGGTCCTGTGAGTATGGGATGTGGGGATCAGTACAAGTGAGAAAAGTTGGCTGGGGAGGCATAAAATAGCAAGAGGATGCTGGGCCATCTCAGCAGGCAAGGGCTGGGGAAAGGAAAGGGGCATCAAAAATCACTCAGTGGACATGGCTTCAGAGAATAGTGCTTACACCATTAAGTAATACCAAATTGGGCTTTATGAGTGAAGTAGAGTCTATCTCTAAGACCTAAAAAAGACATTTACCACCAATTTCTGCCTAGTGCTTTACTTATGATATTAAGCTTCCTTCCATCTCATGCACAAATGAATTATGCAGAGAACGTTCTAGCTTAGTTTCAACAGGCAAACAGTTGCCAAACTAGTATCTTCCTATTACTCTAGTGTCAGTGCACAAAAGGATGTTGGATGCAGTTCTGGCATATTAACAAATTAGCTCTGCTGCTATTACTTAAAGTATTGCCAAACTGTCAGGGAGATTCTAAAACTCCAGGATTGAGAGGCATCAGGGAAGGAACTGGTAGCTATCTGAGTACCCCTGGCTTTCCTTGGTAAGTTTCCTAGTGACTGTGTTGTTTCCGAGGTGCATATAAAGCAACTATTTGAGACCCAGGGGTCCCTCTCGCAGAAGCAGCCCCCAGCCAAGTGTCCTCTGTTCTACATCATCTGAGGAACAGCACATCAGCCCCGAGGTAGGAGGGCAGGTCCCACCTGAACCTCTGATTTCTCCAGAAACTGCTTCAAGCCTTGCCTCCAGAACCCCTGGGCATGTGCCCACCCTTCTCCGCTACTGGGGAGATTTTTAGAATTACAGACCTAGGCCTTCTTCTCTCACAACTGACTAGTTTGTCGTCCTCAGCTTTCAAGTGACATTGTAAGATGAAAAAGCTATGAGACCTTTAACCCATCTCATTCAATCTTTCTCTTCAATCCTAGTTTTGATTTATTAACTCTAACTTTAGAGACAGGTAGAGACAGCTGGGTTTTATGGTCCAATTTTAGTGGCTCCAAATATCTCCTGCTCAGGGCGTGCCACACTGTGTGAAATTCTATCATTGGAGAATTTTCCCTCTGAGAGAAGGTATTGCATCTCCAGGAATTCTGCTAAATTTCAAATAACCCCAATCCTGGTACCATATGAATCCTTATTAGCTATTAATGTTCTAATTCTTCTCAGCAGCTGGGCCTCCAACATACAGCCCCATAAAAACACATCACTTACGTATTTCCCAAACTGTACCAAATACTTCTGGCTTCTGATCTCATGACACCACTTTCATGTTTATGGCTTTACTTCACATCTCTGATATATCGTTTTCCATCTTTCTCAATCACAGTTAAGAACTTGCCCCAGTTGCCTTGCTCTGGGCCATCCTGGGTAAATGTCTGGCTGCTTACCTGGGATTCTGCATTCCTAAATACTCCCCATATTAGCCAGGCCCTTGAAGAGGCAGGAGAGCTGATGCCTTGGGATTAGTTACTGGGGTTCTGAGGGAAGAGTGGAGATCCCTGGAAAAAGCCCTGCTGAGCAAGAAGCCCTAAGAGATAGGACTTTGAGGCCATTTCAGGGGTTTGAGCACTGAGCACTGGGTGGACTGGGCTTGGGAAGAAAGTGAAAGTTGAAAACTCCAAAGGCAATCTCACACTCTTCACAAAGTTGCTCACAAGCAGCCCATTCTATCATAATCCTGGTTCACAGCCCTGGGTTTACTAGTGAATCCTAGGATAGTCACTGAATCAAGACAGTTATCATTGGAAGGCCTTTCTTTTGCAAGGCCAGAGAGGCAAAAGGCTTTGACCAAAATCACAAAGCCACTGAGTGGCAAAGCTGGAGGCTGTCATCAGTGCCCCTGCTGCCATCCATCCTCTCTGTTTGTTCTCAGGCTGCTGGCCAGTTAGGACAGCATCAATTCCAGAGAATAATTCCTGTGGACAATAGTCCATAGTAGCCTTGGAATACAACAGTGACTGCACACAAGAGAGTAAGCTGGGCTGCCTATGTAGACCACACCCAGATGGCAGAGGGAACCGGACTCTGACAAAAGGTATATAAATCAGTTTATCTGACAGTGGGGACGAGGACAGTTTATGACTAATCAATTTCTTTATTCTCTGTGTGATTTCTATCTTGCTCATAACAGTGCATGAAGCATTTCCAGCTAGGTGACCCGTGGGAATCTTAGATGGATTAATTTATCTAGCTAATAAACATTTTTGGCACCAAAGCGTGCCCTACTCTGTAGTAGGTATTGAGGATCTAATAGTGAACAAGACAGCCAAGGTATCTGCACTCAAAGACCTTGTAGTCTAATAAAGAATTTCGATAAATCAGATACAGATCAATGAGCACTATGATACAGAGTTCAGTGTTATGATAGGGTGATATACAATTTATTGTTCAAAGCAGCATACTTAGGATAATGAAGAGGTGCACCATTAATGATTATGTCAGGGCAGCAGGACAAACAGAGACCATTCTGGAAAAATTGGGACATCTGGTTACCTTGTTATAGAAAAAAAGACAGAGAAAATTAAAAATTTTAAATTTGGTATTCATGAAGTAGTCTTGCCCAGACTGTTAGCTTTATAAATAAGCGAGGTAGGGTTGCATAGCATTTCATGGTAAGTTCCTTTATACAATTGAAAATAAGAAAAAAATAAATAGTAAAGTGTTGGTAAAGTGGAATTTGCTATAAGGGGCAGATTTCCTTATTTGTTATTAAATTATAGTTGACATACAATATTATATTAGTTGCAGGTGTACAACACAGTGATTTGACATTTATATACCTTATGAAGTGATCACCACACGTTAAATCTAGTACCCATCTGTCACCATATGAACTTATTACAATGTTATTTACTATATTCTCTATGCTGTATATCACATCCCTGTGACTTATTTATTTTATAACTAGAAGTTTGAATCTCTCTGGAGTATTCGTGTGTGTGTGTGTGTGTGTGTGTGTGTGTGTGTGTGTGTGAGATAGGGGAGATAGAAAGGGAGAAAGAGGGGAAACGGAAGGTAAAATTGGTTCAAAAGGAAACAAATAAAACAACCATTGAGGAAGG
>NW_011888891.1:2902026-2903888 GCF_000151845.1 Pteropus vampyrus | reverse complement strand
TCTCTCTCTACCCCCCATACATGCACACAACACAACACAAATGTTTTTTTTCTTGCCATAGTAATTGGACCATTATAGACTAGAAAATGAGTGTGTTCAAGGCAAATATATAGCAGACGTGGGGGAACTATTTCTAAAGGATGGGAGTCCTCGGGCTACTTGAGTCATCTGGAGCATGTCAGAACTGAGAATCCTTAGAAACCATCTAGTTGAGCAATTTCCTCTTATGGCTGAGGCAGCTGAGACCCATAGATAAAAGTTAGTAACACAGGTAGTCAGTCTGTAACTTCCAAATTCTTCATGTCAAAAAAAATTGATCTCACCCACAGCGTACCTAAACCCTTCTATCTCTAGTCCAAAGTCATACATAGGACATCATTCTTTGTACCTGAATCTTACGTGTACCTGAAGAAGACCACCATGTCCACCTCCTTACTCATTCTAAGCCATGGTTTTCCCTAAAGGACAAGGAGAAAGAATAAGAACAGTTATAAGTAAGAGCGTTAACTTTCCAAGGTGTCTCACTAAAGGTCATCTGGCCCTTCACATTACTGATGAAAAAATTGAAATCTAAAGTAGTGACGTGATTTGAAAATCTCACAGCCAGCTAGCGGGGGGCAGGCAGAAAGCAGGTCTACTCATTCCTTTCTGCTCTGGGTGTCCCTACTCCACTATCTGCTGGACCCCCAGCTCCAGCTCAAGCTTCATTTTAAGCTTATTGCAATGAAAGCAGAGCCCCTTTCCCCCATCCACAGATGATGAGAAGAAAAGGGGAATGGAGGAGTATGTGAACAGGCAGTCCTTAAGGCCCAGCTCCCAATATCTCTCTCTTCTGCTTAACACAAACCCAAGCCAGCAGACGAAAGCCATAGTGAGGTCACTGCATTCCTAGTGGATAAAGAGCATCTTTGTCCACTTCTGCCAGGCCTCTGGCTCCAGGCTGACTCAGGCTAGCAGCTTCCAGCTGAACATTATCTATCTGCCAAAAAATGAGCATTCTCAGAATCTCAGGACACACAGAGCCATGGAAAAAGTAAGTGTGTGCATGCACATACACACACACGAAAGCATACATTACCTCTAGGAGCAAACACTGTAGAATAAACATACCTGACACACAGCCAAATTGTATCTATAAAAGAAAAGTTTCCAAAAGTGCTTGAATCTACCATAATAAGTGTTTCAGGGTTTGCTAATCTCTAATTTCCTTCTCTGGAAAATTTGAAAAATGGGAATAATAAACTTACCTTTAATGATTGTTGTGAGAATGAGAGAAAAAATATTAAACCCTTAAACTAGTGTCTGCATCAATAAAATATAGTTTTCTCTATCACAATTACCTGTCGGGGCAACCTTCTAGTTCATAATCATATCTTTTTTCTCTATAACTTACTTCCTACCCAGAGACATGAGTGTGTCCCACTCCAAAACACCACCAAGCAACACGGTAGGGAAAGGATGCCATCAGGAGGCATAAGACCTAGTGTGGGCCAGCTGGAAGCTCTTTTCTACAAATTTAAAAATAAGGTCGAGCAAAATTAAGCTTTCTAGGTGACAGGACTACAACATGCAAACTCAAGGATTCTGGACAGCCATATTGTACAGTGTTTACTGGGGAGCACAGAAAACAGGTCTGCAGGTCCAAGAGGAGACATTGGGAGACAAGCAGAGAGACACAGAGATGGTAGAAGAGCACCCAGCCCCTTTCTGAGGTCTAGGTATATTCCTTTTTCTGTCTATCACAAAGTAACCCTGCAGCCTAACATCTCACTTGTTTTCCTTAAACTAGCTTGAGTTAGTTTCTCCTTGCAACCAATCAGTCCTTATCAGACAATGATGATGATGATGATGATGATGATGAT
>NW_011888891.1:2895349-2901341 GCF_000151845.1 Pteropus vampyrus | reverse complement strand
TCTTTCTATGTGAGGTTGGCTTTGGAACATACCTGGCTTACTAAAAACTGCATAGTCCTCTGGAGCTCTGCCATTTACCTTAGGCAAATAACTTTTCAGAAACAGTTAAGTAATAGTATTATTGTGAACATCGTATGTAAAGCACCAGACACAAAGTTGAGTACTCACTGAGTGGTGGCTGCTATTATTAGAGTTCCCCTTTTGCCAGCAACATCTACAGAGCTTCCCAAGTACACACTTCCAAAGTTCCTTTAATACTTACCCCTCTCAGATAGGAAAGAAAGGGAGGGCCCTTGTTAATCAAAATAGTATAGAGATTTGTCTTTCCCCATGGCTGGTGTCATGTACTTCCAGATTGAAAGTACCGGTAGAGACCCTACAGCCTTTGGAGGCCCCTCCGTGGCTCTGTCTGAACCACCCTTGGCCAGCATGCTCCTTTCTCTATCTTTGAGCAATAACATTGACTGGCAGTCAACATTAACTCGAGGAAGATATACAAACTAACAAAAAAATAGAATACGTAGTCCCTTCTACCCTCAAGAAGCTCATAATAAATGATAGTTTTATAAAGCCGCATAAGGATCAGTTAAATGTGGCACAAAAGAAGCGCGTATGCACTATGAAGGTGGTGAGGAAAGGGGAGTGTGGATTAGCTAAGTTCTGCACCAAGGTTTGAAGACAAGGGATGGAGAAGCTTAAAGTGATGAGAGGGGAATTGGGAGGGAAGAAACAAGGGTTTGGAACTTGTAACATTCTACATACATCAACCAGTCATGCAAGAGAGGAGACACTTAAACAACGAGGAGCTTGGGACAGAGAGAGGGTGAGTATGTGGGGCTGGCAATGCAGTCTTGAGTCATCTAAGAATTAGAATCACGTGAATAAATGAGCTCCAAATAGAGTGGTTTTCAAACTTAACTGCACATTAGAACCACCTGGGAGCTTTAAAAATATTTTAGGATGTCAAGTCCCACTCCCAGGGATCTTGATTTTATTTGTCTGGGGTGCTGCCTGGGAACCAGGATCTTTAAAACCTCCCCAGATGATTCTAATGTGCAGCCAAGGCTGAGATCCACTGCTGAACAGAATGATAAGACGAACATGAGCAGGCAGCTCTTGTGCATTTTCTCTTTTGAGCTGGGTGTAAAAAGTTGGGAGGTTTGGGGCCGAGGGTGAAGGAGATATTCTCATAAGTGACCCATCTTCACTTTTCTCTAGAGTCTAATTTCACCCCTACGAGTGACCTAAGCTCAGGCATCCTTCCATCACTTTCTCTTTTGTTACACTGCTCATAAGCCCCAGGCTGACGCTCACCCGGTCAGTGCCGGAAGGAAAACTCCCAGTGCCTGTGGCCTGATAGACCCGTTCATTGTGAGAAAAGGGAGGTCAAGCCCAGCTGAGTGGGTGGTTCTAGCCTCTGCTGGTTCTCAGCACAAAGGGAGTGTTGGTAGCTGCACATTGACAAAGTTCTGCTTACAGTTTTTCCTCATTGATACTGTTCTCACTGTCCAATGTCTTGGCACATGGTAGGAGGGGGAGCTCAAAGAGAAGCACGATGGAGAGTCATTTCACTGCTTCGAGCCCAAGGGAGCTTTGAAAATCTCTCTGATTCTAATTCATTCTGTTATTTGGAACTAATAACAATAAAAACTTATATTTATATTGTATTTACTATGTGCCAAACACTGTTCTAAGCACTCTACAAATATTAACTCATTTAATTTTCACAACACCCTTATGAATTAGGCACTGTCATGAGCTCCAGTTTATGGATGAGGAAAGTGAGACACAGAGAGAGTGAGTTGCCTAAGATTATGCAGACCAAACAGTATATAATGGATTTACACTCAGATTCTATTTACAACCTTCTTATGTAAACTTTATCAAGAGACAAGATGCTCTAAACATGGTTAATATCAACACAAGCCATTGAATAATGTGTCCAAATAGTCAGTTTAGACTGGGCAGAGTGGGCCAGGAAAACTTCTTGGAGGAAGGTGGGGCTTGAGCTTGTCCTGGAGAAGCAGACCTGAATGGAAAGTCCTTCCACGTGGCAAGGACAACTGGCCAACCTAGTGTAGCTGGCAATGAACCCAGCATGGACCAGTGCAGTGAAGAGCCTGGCCTGATTGGCACTGAGACTGTTAGCACGTCCTCAGATCTATGCTGAGTAGGTCAGGTATGGTGGAGCTGGGAGTTGCTCAATGACTGTGGCATTTAGAAATGCCATCCAATGATGGAAGAGCTGATGGAGGCAGGCATCTCAGTGGGAGGCTCTGACAACCTCTGAAGTAGAGGCCATGAGTGTCAGGAGTGGGGGCAGCAGGAATGGATTTTTAAACATGCTCTGGTTTGCCTCGGGGCCTCAAAAATCAGACTTATGTTTCTTCTCTCTTTTTACTCAAAGAACCTACAGTTCAAAGTAGGGACATAACCTAGTCTGTTGGTGAGTCACTCAGTTGATCATGAGGATGGAACCCATGGTGAGCACGGTACAAGGCTGAGATCCCCAGAGAGTTACAAAGGCCAGAGAGAGGCAGCGCTGGCCCAGGCAGGCAAGATTCTGAACTACAACCCAAATTACATGGGTTGTGTCCTCAGCCCGCTTTCAGAAAAATAAATACTTATCTTTGAGATATACAGAAAGGGATAAAAAACCCCATGATACTTCAAAACTCTTTTCTATGGGGTTTGCATAAAATGAACTTTTGTGCGCTCAGGAGGCAAAAGATGGGAAGAGAAAAGATCCATGACTGAGCCTAAAGCATTAAAGTAAAAAATGGATTTCAATAAAACATGATATAAAAACAAGAAATAACTGTAAATGGAATTGAAAGCAAATGACATAAAACTCCAGCACAAGGCTGCTCATTGCAATTCTGGAAACTTTACTTCTCGCAGCTGCACAGCCATCAGTATTCAGGTTTTTTTTTTCTTTCTACCTCTGCAAAATTATCACGTGTGGTGACGTATGACAAATCTCGGGTTTCACATAGCTTCCACTGCCCCTGAGAACCCCAGGGGACCGAGGCTAGACAAGTGTCCAATCCTCCCCAGGGAGATCAAAGGGTAAATCAGGACCAGTGTTGAGGATCTCTCCTTTGTCTTCAACCTTATGCTCAATCAATAAGGAGCCCCAACACCTCCTCAGGTCTCCTTTCCAAGGAGCTTCTTTTCCCTTCTACTAAGCAGAAGCCATGGTTCTAGCCCAGGGAAGGCTCCTGCAGAAAGGACAGCTGAGGGGTGTCCCAGACGATGTTAGCTCCACAGTTAGTGGGTGTGCAAGAGTCAGAGTTGAGTGAGGACAGGCAGGGGCAGAAAAGTCATAGCTTCACTGCAAACGCAGCATGTGTCCTCTCCAACCACAGTGAGTTTTGCGGGGATGTACAAAAGCTGGAAAACTTGGCACTTGATCTGTTCAGCTCCATAAATTTCTTTAATATAATCCTCAAGTCCTGGTTAGACATCATCATCATCTTCTAGACCACTCTGCCTTTGCCTCTCCCAGAAATCAGCCAATTCAGGCCAGGCCTACCAGCTGCCTCACTTCTGACTATCAGGGTTGAAGTAGGTTGGAAGTAGATGATCCTGTCAAATCAATTTCCACCCCCAGAGTCTATGACTGCAACTCGGAATTGTTAATATTAAATGTTGCCTCCTGAAGTTATTAATAGTAGAAAGATTCCTGTTTGAGGGGAGTCTTACCTGTGTTATCTTCTTTAATTCTCTTTTTAAACCTGAGTTAGGCATTGTCAATCTCATCTTACATATGAAGAAATTGAGGCTTAGACAAGTGACAGGAAACTGTATGGTGAGGTCGTGCCATGGTTAGAAGCAAGGACTAAGAGACGACTTTAAATCTCATTTCTGCTTCTTCTAGCAGCAAAACCTTGATCAGATGACATAACTTCTTGCAAGAAATAATGAGATGGTACCATAGGTGAAGCACTTGGCACATAATAAGCACTTAATAAACGGTAGCTGGTGATGATTCTTCTTGTAGTAAGTAACTTGCCCAGGATCATATAACTACCAAGAGGCTGAAGTGGTATTTAAGCTCAGTCCCTCTGTCTCCACAATTTATGCCCTTTCTATTAAGTTAAACCCCCTCTCAAGTTCATGAGCCAGTGAGCAATACAGAAAACCATTTATTGATCATAAACAAGTGCTAGATATTGGGCTGGATACTTTACATAGGTGATTCCATTCAATCTTAACAACAGAAGAATTGAGAAGGTGCCTTTATTTTCCTCGTTGTAAGGATATGGAGATATCGTTGTAAGGATATGAGGTGGGGCCACTGTACTGCCTGCCCATCTTCTGCTCGTATGTGACAGAACCAAAATTTAATCCCTGAATTCTCTGACTGCGAGATCACATTCTCGCAGTCAGAGAATTCTGTTTGAGCATTTATTGTTTTCCAGGTACAACAATTTTTACCCCTGAACCCAGCACTCTTATAAGTAGAAATAGTCATCAAGGATTTTATCATGCATAGGCTGTTCCTGAGACGAGTGGAAGCCAGCCTGAAGGTAGAGATCCTGGTAGCTTTGCCAGATTCTGAACATTTTGTGAGAATGTTGCCCATTCTGGAAGCCAGCTTGCTCCTCGGAGTTCCCCCAGCTCATTCAGCCCCTTCAAACAGGGATGACAGAGACAAGTTTGCCCTTGAGAGCCTGGGTTTGTGCTAGATCTGTGGCGACTCATTTCCCCAATCTTGGACCTTGATCTGATTGATGCCCATCTGAGACTGAAGAAAGCAGATCATGAGTTTTAATATCAGAGAGTGTTCAGCCCGGGGCACAGAGGTAAATGCTGGGCTAGTGCAGAGGAGGAGGGGAAATGCGACCTTCCATGCAGGGAAACGCTGTGTCAGAATTCTATCATTCCCCAAATGAACGGCATTGGGTGCCCAATGCCCGATGTTTCTGTATATGGTTTGATGTTACAATAAGTATCCAACAGTTTAGTTACTCCAGACAGGGGACTGGCTTCTCCCTCCGAAGAGCACAGAGCCACCCGCCACTAGCGATGCTTTGCTGAGAATGGAACCCTGCCTTTTTTGCTGATTTGGTGAAGACAATTATCTCCAGGTGCCCGACATAAGAGGCTGAGAAGATCCTCTAAGTATAGGCAAAGTGTGGCTTCTGCCAGTGCTGTGAGGCGATGGGCTTGCAATTGAGAAATGCTGCCCTGTGTCAAAAGAAGCGCTTTTGAAGTCTCAGCTTTCATCTCCGGGTGCTCCGCCAACCAAAAGTGGCAGGGAGGGATAAAATGCAATTTATTCACCAGCCCGGGAGGCTCATTTCCAAACACAATAGCCGTGCCAGGAAGCAGGCTTTCCCTAGAAAAGACAAAAGGGAAGAAAGAAAAATGGAAGAAAAAGAAAAGCATCTGTTTGAAGAGAATCAGCCCATTAGAGGAGAGGTTTGCAGGGTGACCCACTGGGACACAAAGGAAGACAGGGCTCTGTTTGATGCCAGGGGTATCTCTGCCCCAGCCTTTCTGGAATGAGAAAGTGGCACCCTTGGGGAGGATGGCTCTTGGTGATGTTAGAAATAAAGCCACAGTTTAGGAGTAAGGTCATGGGCCCTGAGCCTAGAAGGAATCAGGCCTTAGGCAAGTCCTGACACCCTCAGCAACTTCCCCCACCCCAAGGCAGCCCCTCGCCCCACTGAGGCATTGAGAGACTTTGGAGCACAGGGATAGGGTCATTTTCATGCCTGTTCTCATGAGGCTGGGAGATTCTCAAAGCTAAAGATTATAATAGTCACTTCACCTCTCTGAGCCTCCATATGCTCCTCCGGCAAAAGCAAAGAATACTTACTTTATCCAGTCAAAAGGCTTTCAAGATATTTTTTACTATTTCCTCTTCCTTTAGAATGCCTAACCCCATCTCGTTCCCATCATCTGAGCAAACTTTGAATTCATCCTCCCCGTCTCCGTTTTGGCTTCCGTGTGAAGCCTTCCCCGATTCTCCCAGACACTCAGG
>NW_011888891.1:2874691-2895299 GCF_000151845.1 Pteropus vampyrus | reverse complement strand
GTTCCCATCATCTGAGCAAACTTTGAATTCATCCTCCCCGTCTCCGTTTTGGCTTCCATGTGAAGCCTTCCCCGATTCTCCCAGACACTCAGGCATGACTCCTTCCACGGTATTGTCTATTAGAGCATCTATCACTCTGGATGGGTGTATACTAACTGAATTCATCTTTTGGCCAAACACCGAATGTTAAAATCAATATGGAGCCAAAGCCAAATAGCATCATCATAAAACGAGCTACCAGAATTCAGGAATAAACCTGAAATATTACCAAAAATAATTATTTTTACAATTATATATTTCAAAATTTTAGTAGTTAAATTTCAGAAGTTTGGCACTGTAGTTCAGGGAACTATCAGCTGTGCAATCCTGCCAAAGTCACTGAACTTGGATGGATACTCATTTCCAACTGAGGTCAATGGCAGACCGGGATATTTAGGGTATGCTTTGTTTATTTCCAATATCTTTTTTTCTTTCATACTCATATTTTTTAAATTGCGTCTTGACAGAAGATTGTTTATCATGGATAATGTGGCACGTGGTTTTTGAGGGGTTTTTTTTCGCAAGATCTTGAGATTGACATATTACTCTTAATTCAAAATTCAAAACATGAAACATTTGCAAATAGGAAAGACTCGTGGTCTGAATGGAATTTACAAATGAAACACTAAGTTATTTCATTTAGAGTTATGAATGCTAATACACCAAACAATTCTATAAAAGACAAGAACTATGATATAATCTAATCTCTGCATTCGGCTTATATTATTATTGAAATTTTTACAAATATTTTCATGTTCAACAAGGATATAATGTTCTTCCTAAAGTCATCTAGCTAATGCACTTTCTATTTCCTTTTTATCTAACTTTTTGAAGGTTCTGAATAATGTTTTTGCACAAAAAAATATTAACAGCTTTCACATGATCATGAATCATTGCACCATTTTAATCTTTCAATAATAAATAAATATGTATTCCCGAATTGATAGAATTTCAACATATAAAACACATTGGAGATTTTTTCACTTCATTTTTCATGTATTTGATTACCTCCATATACGTATTTTGAAGGAAATATTTAATAGAATACTTTGTATTGCTGATATACTTACTTAATAAAATAGTTTGTATTACTGATGTTGCTATACTGAATTTACATGTAAGTAACCTATGCGAACATAGTAGTTATTTTTAAAAGTCTAAGGATATTATAAATGAGGCTGAGGTAGTCATTGAACTCTCCACCTTGCAAAGGCTTACCCCTAGGCCAGAACTGTACAGCAGATTTTGGCCAGAGATCAATTTCAGAGCATGGGCTACCTGAGGCAGCAGCATTGTGTGGGCCCTTCTGGCATTGTCTCTTTGATGATTTCCAGGGATACATAGCCCTTCCATTTTCTTCATGTCCTGTGTCTTAGACCAGAGATCCTTCCAGCACACACAACCATAGGCCACTCTCCCCAGGCTGCACTGTCATTTATGATGTCCTTTAGAATGCCAGAGGTCTTCTATACTCCCAATTGCTTGCATATCTTTATTCTCTGCTCCTTCGACCATTTCCTAGAAGGTATCTTGAATGGCACTAGAGCTCACATTTTAACATCCTGCGGTTATGCTCTTATTTCTCTGCAGCAGAACCCCCTCCATCACTGTACACCTTTGGCTGGCCATTAAGTTTCACAATTGCTTTCAGAGATACAAAATAAAAGGCTGGAAGAATGTCAAAACTGAGTCCATAGCACACAGTGCAGGTCATGAGCTAAGGGTTTTTGCGGTGTACCAATCAGCCAAGATACACAGAAAGGTCTTTTGAGAAGTTTTCGTTGGTTGAGAGCCTATGAGAACTTTCAGAAGATAACAAAATATATATATTAACAGCTGAGTACTGGAGTGTTACTATATTTATACTGGAAACTCTATGAGTTAAAGGGCCAAGGCTTTCTATCTCTATAAGTCTGGCTTTTAAAATAGAATCTGCTATATCACAGGAGCTTAATAAACATGAGATGAATGATTGAATGTACAAGTGAGGAAATTGTCAAAGAGAACTACAACTTCCCAACCTCAGATCACCTTTGGGGATGGAAAAGCTGATTCAGAACAGCCCCCTAGCTACATTATGTTTTATTGTCTCAGTTCTGCACTGGAAATTCAGCCAACAGGTCAGCAGAGCAGGAGCTCTAAGGATGACAGGGACTCTGGGTGGAAAGAGCATGGCAGGACACAGGAGGAAAGGAAAGAGATGATGTTTCCTTCAGCCACTCTGAGAGGAGCGAGTGCAGCAGCAGCTACTTCCTGGTCGTTTCTGGCTCTATTTGAAATAGTCCAGCCTCACCATGAAAATGGAAACAAACAAAAAAGCTGGGGTAGCGATACTTAACATCAGTCAAAACAGACTTTAAAACAAAGGCTATGGGTGAAGTCTATAACAAGAGCCAAAGCATGTCTCAGCAATCTCAAAACACTACTTAGAAGGGAAATGTCAATCTGTATGTTCATTATAGCATTACTTACAGTAGTCAAGATATGCAGTAGTCAATTCTTGGTGTCCGTCAGTGGATGAATGGATAAAGAAGAGGTGGTACATACATACAGTAGAATATTACTCAGCCATTAAAAAAAAAAAAAGAATCTTGCCATCTGCAACAACATGATGGACCTAGAAGTTGCTGTGCTGAGTAGCATAAGTCAGACACAGAGAGACAAATGCTATAGAATTTCACTTATATGTGGAATCTAAAGAACAAAACAAACAAATGAAACAGAAACAAACTCATAGACACAGAGAACATTTTGGTGGTTGCCATATGGGAGGGGCATTGGGGGTATGCGTGAAAAAGGAGGAAGGGATTAAGAAGTACAAACTGGTAATTACAAAATAGTCATGGGATGTAAAGTATAGCATAAGGAATATAGTCGATAATATTGTAATAATTATGTATGGTGTCAGATGGGCATAGATTTATTGGGGTGAACACTTTGTAAGTTATGTAAATTTCTAATGACTATGTCAACTGTAATTGAAAAATTAAAAATTATTTTAAAAATAAAATGTGAAAAAAATAAAAATAAAATAGTCTAGCTTCAGACCACGACCCCAGCTGGCAAAAAAAACCCCTACATCTCTCCTTGCCAGCAGTTCACATGGAGCGTTGGACTGATCTGAGCTCCGAGGTCTTAGGGCCATGCGAGTGGCAGGTACTATACTGGAAACTGGGGGGTCCAAGAGGCCTGGAGGATTGGCCTCCTCAGAAAGCTCTCACTGAGTGGGCATGGATGTATGAACCACTCTCTCTTCCCCTCCTCCCTGCTTCCCATCCTCTCTCCCTGCGGCTCCACCCCTCTCACTTTGCTTTCCATCTCTCACGCTTGGCCACTCTCCTGGACTATACTATATTTAACTCTCTAAGCCTCATTAACTACAAAATCCCTAACTTTACTACCAGACCAATTCAGAGGAGCTATTTTTCGGCTACAGTTATTCTTCCTTTTGAGTATTAATTTCCTTTAACATTTACCCTATTAATCACTTTAACAATGAAATTAAGACAATTATTTTAATGAGGAAATGGCGATGAAGAGTAGACGATACACATTTATTACACAGTAGGCCAGAATGTCTTGATAAAAGTCAGCCTTGTCAATAATATATTAGGTGGGAATGTGCTTCAGGAGGGTCAGGCTGAGGACTGTTCTGTTTCACTGATTTAAATATGCCTGTTTCTGTCAGTATTGCTGTGTTTCTGCTTTCAGGCCCCATAAAGTAGCATGCCAGTCACTGCGAGTGATGGGCTGTAATTTTCCTCTGGCATCCAGAGGCAACTCCAGAGGTTGCTGCCCAGGGAGGCCAGCTCCAGCCCCTTCCCCTCTGGAAAATATTCTGTCTTCTCCACTGTCTTCTTTCTCTTCATCCTCTTCTTCCACTTCTACAGTTTCCACCGTCTTTACTTCCTCCATCTGCCATCACTCTACACCTTCCCCCTTCCTTCTCCTTTTGTCCCTCCCCTTGTCTCCTGGCCTCCTCGTCTTGTCTTCTTCCTGTCCTTATCCCCATCTAGCCAGGGAGGACCACAGTACATGTTTTTCATTTCTTACTCCACCTTGTTTTTTCATTTACACCAAGATGCCTTTTCAAGGTCTCTGATATCTCTCACTTGTCCTTGTTTATTCTCTTCCCCACCATCAAGGGAGTTATTGTTCTCTTGGAATAGTGGAGTCATTGGGCACAGCGGGCAGGAAGGGCATGCTAGGCCATGGTGAGTGGAACTGGCACTGAACCCAAGAATCCTGGCCTCCATCAGCTCTTGCCTCAGTCTTTTGTGACCAAAGCTGGGACCTTCTCTCACTTTCTTGCCTCACCCAGCCTTCCAATATTTAGTCCTCCCAGTGGCTAGAATTCATAAAAAAAATTCATGTGAAGAGGAAAGGCCCATCTTTTTGGCTTAAAAGCAAAAGGGGGTCCAGTAATTCTACATCTAGGCCCATACCCAAAAGAAATGAAAGCAGGGACTCAAACAGATATTTGTACACCCATGTTCACAGCAGCATTATTTACAGTAGGCAAAAGATGGAAACAATCCAAATATCCATCAATAGGGATAAATAAAATGTGACGTATACGTACAGTGGAGTATTATTAAGCTATAAAAAGGAATGAAATTCTGATGAACCTTGGAAGAACCTTGAAAAAACTATGCTAAGTGAATTAATGCAGACACAAAAAGACAAATATTGTATAATTCCACTTACACGAAGTTCCTAAAATAGACAAATTTATAGAGACAGAAAGTACAATACATTACCAGGGCTGGAAAGAGGAGGAAATGGGAATTTATGGCTTAATGGGCACAGTGTTTCTATTGAGGAACTTTTATGAAAAAGTTCTGGAGATGGGTGGTGGTAATGGTTGCACAACTTTATGACCGTATTTTAATGCCACTGAGTTATATACTTAAAAATTGTTAAAATGTAAAATTTTATATTATTGTATATTTTGCTACAGTAAATAATGAAAAAAGAGCAGAAGGAAAAAGGAAATTAAAACTTTTTTAAAAAGTAGTTTCTAGATATTTCAATCTTTTTTTGGTTATGGAATAGACTGCACATTCAAAGCAAATTTTGTTATAATCACTCCCCAGGTCAAAAAAAGAGAGAATGTGATCAGTCCCCTAGGAACCCTGACTTTCCTCCTCCCAATAATTTCTCCCTCTGCCTCCGACCTTCCAAAGATAACTGCTAACTATCCTAACTTTTGTGTGAGTTACTCCCTTGTTTAGTTTTAGAGCTTTACTTTCTAAACACACAACCCTAAATATTATTGTTTAGTTTTGCCTATTGTTTTAACTGATATAAATGGAATCACGTATGCTTTTGTAGTTTCTTACATTCACCATTTATTTGAGTTTCATACATGCATTTGCTTAAAGCTGAAGTTTATTTTTATGACTCTACAGTATTCCGCCATGTGGATCTAATGCAATTTATGTATGTATGGTACAGTTGATGGGCATGTGGTTGGTTTCCAATTTGCAGCTATTGTGCTGTGAACACTTTTGTACATGACTTCTCTCATACATGAGAAAGAGTTTCTAAGGAGGTGGGGAATTGCTGGGGTGAAAGCTATTCAAATTTAGGAGAGAATGCCAAACTGTTTCCCAAAGTGGTTAAACCAATTTACACATATTCCAATAATGAAGGAGAGGACACCATTTTTAGAGTACTTCCTTATATGCCAGAAACTATGAGAAAGAAAGAAAAACACCCAGAAAGGGAACGAGTCTTAAGGCAAACACTGTCAGTGCTTACTTAGATGGCCAGGGATCCTTCTTATCATTTCCATACACCTGTCCCTAGCTTCTTTATGTGACTTTTGCTTTAAGGCTACCATTTCTGACTCTCCCTGGAGGACTGTCTTGTGGCTGTGTGCCCAGGTGCAGATAGCCAGTATTCCTGACAGGGTATGCCCCCTATGACCCTCTAGGAGTTCTTGACACCCATGTTGACCCTTAGCCATTGACTGGCCAGTATATACTCAGATCTCTTTTCTCCTTTCCTGATGAACTTCGAGACATTATTTATACCCCAGAGACACCCTACATGATCAGGCTGAAGCCGCCGTTTAGGGACTCTGCCTGAAATCATACACTTATTGGTTTTTCTGTCTTCACTGTCATGCTCCCTCATTTCTTTTCAGTTTCTCCTGATATCCCTTCCTTAATAAATCACTTGCAAAAGAATCCTCAAGAACTGCTTCTGGGGAACCCAACCTAAGAAAGGTACCCAGATCTATGAAAAACCAAGTCTATGATCTCAGATAAACCTTTTCCTTCTATAAGCCTGTTTCCTCCACTCTAATATAAAGTAGTTTCATTACTGATTTTGAAGATCCAAAATTCCATCAGTGAATAAAATTATGATGATATGGGTGCTACCTCCCCATCAGGTGGCACTGAGAAGGAACAGAGTAAGTCCAACAAATTCATGGGTGTCAAGAATCACAAATTCTCAGAAAGACCTCTTAAACCTCCTTCCCCCAATCTCTGCATATGTTGGAGGCCCCCAGACCTGGGTGTATGCATGTATATGCACATGTATATATTGGCAGGGGTGAGTTAGGAAGTGTTAAGTAAATCAATATTATAAGAAAAAGTGGAAGTAGATTCATGGAAGTAAACTCAGGGAAGCTAACAGGAAAAGAATGGAAGTTTGGTATGCTGATGTGCATGGCGGATGTGAGTTATTATGCCATAAAGCCAGACTCTGATGCTGACAGGAGCTGTTGTGAAGACTACAGTACTTCCTGGATCCTTTGCCAACATCTGAGTGCCATTCACATGGTAGCTACGTACAGAAAGCATTTTTATACAGTCAATCATCTCTTATCCCACAAAAACCCTCGAAAGTGGTGTGTTTGTGCCTCTCATACTCATGAGAAAACTAGAGATCAGAAAAGTTAAGAGACTTACCCAAGGTCACAGAGCCAGTAAGTGGAAGAGTTGAGTCTGAAACTTGCATTTCACGACTCTAGGTCTCAAAGAAAAGGGAAGAGATAGGAAGACCTCAGTATGGCACAAGTGACATTTATTGAAAGTTTACTATATATCGGGCCCTTTACCTGTATCTCTTCATTTAGGGCCCACAAGATGAGTGCCATTATAAGCTCACTTTATAAACAAGAAGAGTAGGGTATCGAAAGGCTTAATTATTGTACTAAGGTCATATGGTTGGCTGGTGGAGGAGGCAGAAATCAAACTCTCTAAATAAGTGTGCCCCACAGCAAACCAAGATTAGAGGCTCAGTTCAGAGGAATTCATGAGAGCGGGTGGGGCCCAGAACACATAAGATTCTAGTGGGACAAGGCTTGGGGGCAAAATCAAGTGGATACTGTGAAGTATATTTCAGTGGCTTTGCAGGTGGCAGTTTCAACACAAAGCCAAAGATATTTGCACAAGACTCAGAAAATACCTCTTCCCACCACACACACCCATATGTGTAAGGTCCTGGGAAATTGAAAGAAAGAACTACATCTCTGTTTGAGCAGGCAAAATGTGTAATAGGGGGTGAATGAATAGCGGATGGTAAGATTGAGCACAGATTCCAAGGGTTTTGCCTAGAGTGATCTCCTAACTGAAAAGAGGGAGAAATGAGTGACAGATGACTGCTCTAAATTAATGTCAGGTTAATTGAAAATGGTAAAACCTGGTACTCATAATCAGATAATCTGCATTCATACCGTAAACTAGTAAAATAGATGTGCCCTTAAATGGCTGCATCTTATTTGCTACTAAAATGGTAGTATCAGAGGACCTGTGCAGAGAAGTGCAGGGCTCCCAGCTGTGCATCTTAAGCATGACTGTGGAAGACAGGACTGCCCCATTGTTTCCATCAGACAATGGAGGCAGGAGACCCTTGCATGCAGGACACAAAGCCAGCCTCAGAAATCCATGAACCTCACGCTCTAAGTCATTGTTTGTTATTCAAAAACATTGAGTAACTACTACATGACAGATACTTTATTAGATCTGGGCATACAAGTCAAAAAGTCAGATATGGCCTCTGCCTCTACAGAGCTTAGTCTAGCAGAAGAGATGGAGAGGCGAGCCAACGATCATTGGAAAATGTAGCGTAGAGAGGGCAGGGATGGGAATACGTAGATGGGAACTTAACCGAGGCTCGTAGTCAGGGAAGACTTCCTAGAGAGGGTAATATCTAAACTGGGATCAGAAGGACAAGAAATAGGTTGATGAATGAGAGCGGTGAGTGTTTATGTTGGGGAATGGAGAGTGTTCTGGACAGAGGGGATAACATGCAAAACACTCGGAGATAAGAACTTTCATGATGCATTGGAAGAACTAAAAGCGTTTGGGTGTGAGAGAAATATAAGGAGCGAAGTGAGAAATGAGAAATGAGGTTGGGGAGCAGAGAGAAGCCAGACTAGAGAGGACCTTACGTGCCAGGTTAAAGAACTGATGCAAACTCAATTTTATCCCCCACTAAATTTATTCATGCTGCAGATTCCATAGCCTTGCTTTAGATCTCTGAAGCCTGAGTTGTGATTCTCCCACTGGGACTTGCCGCAAACCCCATGTGGCATCTTTTCGCATCACTGAAGTGTTTGCTGGACTGTGTAGCCCAAATGGTAAGACTGCTTGCGCTGCATCCCAGACCAGCTGCAGAGCCCACGAAGCTGGGAGCCTTTTGTGTCATCTAGTATATGGGCCAGGGCAGTGTCCCCAGGTTTAGAATATGCTGCTTCCAGAATCTGAAGAGGCTCACCAGGTATTTTTCATTCACTATCATGACAGGAGGTTTAGGATTCAATCATTTGTCTTTCCCTTTGAAGGAGATAACCCAGTACTGGATCTCTAAAACTTCTACGGATTTGGCAGCCTCCAGCGTCTTCCCAGGGTTTCTCTCTCACCGTCCGGAGCACATGTGTTGTGCTGAGGCCTCCAAGGCTTCCTCAGGAAGGGCAGGACCTCAGCCAAAGCAGCTCTACGCTGCTGGGGCAGACCCTGAAGGCACTGACAAGTGGAGGCTGACTGCTAGCCAGATTCCCCATAGATGAGCCGCTGCTTCTGCCTTGAAAGGGGATCCAGGGGGCCCAGTGCTCTGTCTACCACCCATATATATCTCATTTGTTCTCAGGACAACATCTCTCACAGTGGGGTGTTCCCCATTTAACAAGGGTGGAGGCTTTAGCAGTTAAGTAAACTTACCTGAGGTTATGTAGCTAGTCAGCAGTAGAGTCAAGCAATCTGAGTGCAGAGCCTGCTGCAGAAAGCACTCAGTGACGGTCTGGCTCATGTATGTGCTTGCTAAATGGTAGCTCATTATTATCATTTGCTAAGCAATTAAACTGCACAATACTGAAATGTGACTAGCTATTCGAGCAGTAAGAGCTGATTTTGCCCCTAGACAAGGCACTGTAGAATAAAAATGGATCTTAGATAACGGGGGAAGTGCTGGCCTGGGAGGACGGCCGAAACCAGCGTTCCCCTGGCTCCTTAGCCAGGCTGGGGCCCCTGGGTTTAGGGGTCTATTCGCAAAGTAAAAGTATGGCTTCTAGGTATCCTCCAGTCAGGTCTGCACATTCTTTATCAGGAGAATAAGCAAGGAAGCTCTTTGCCTCAGCAGGTGGCAGCCCAGACTTTCAACACCAAGACCTAGAGGGGCACTTTTCTTGGCATCGGCCTCTGCAGAGGCCCTTTCTAAAAGTGAGTCTTCTCTGGATGAGGACGTGCACACTCATACTGCTGTTACGAGCGCCAGGCAGGGATCCAGCACCCCGCAAACCTCCAGACAGGGTGTGTTTGTCTCCAGCGGTGGGAGCTCAGCCATCTCTTGGCTCCTCCCACACACTCACTCCTACTCCCCTGGCCTAGTGCCCATTTTTGCCCACTCCTCCTCTGTCTCACACCCAGCGGGAATTCAGAGGCACAGGCATTTTTCTTTCATGAAGAACAGCCCCCTCAGTCTGCCGCCTTCCTGGGTCGATAAGGGAGGGGATGCTCAGCCAGGGCTGTAGTCAGCTAAGGAGATCAGATGCAGCTCTGTAACAGCTGTCATGATGTCATTAGGCTCAGCCCTCTCAGGCCTCCTCCACATCAGGAGAGGCGATAGGCGGACCGGCTTGTCTCTCTAGAATCACTAGGATTGCCTTGCTGTCTAGGCCCTGACACTGGCTTCCAGACTGATTTCATTAGCACAACTGCTTATATTTATCGAGAGCTTACTGTTTGTCAGGTATGAGGCAAAACACTTATGAGCACTGCCTCCATCTTCGTAACAACTCAGTGAAGTACGTAATTCCAAAAATCTCCATTTTATAGATATAGTCAAGTTAATAATATTAGATACTTAGTGTGCCATGCATCATTCCAAGCTATTACTATAGATCATGTATATTATTATATGTTATATTAATATATATTACATTGATATATGTATTATTTTGACATATTATATAACATATATGTATATAATATATATAACATGTTAATATAGCATAATATAACATATATTAATATATATTAATTCACTCAGTTCTTATTACAATCTTATGAGTTAGGTACTATTTTAATTTTCATTTCATGGGTGAGGAAACTGAGAACCAGAGATAAATAGCTTGTCCAAGGTAACATAGAAAGTATACATTGGAACATCTGCTCTAGGGTTTACCCTCTTTACCACTATGCTATATTACCTCTCATCATACCAGCAGCTAGAATTCCTAGTAACTTGTCCAAGGCCCCACCCACTAGGGGGATCGATTTTTGAACCCTGGTTAGCCCGACTCTACAGCCAGTGCTCTCACTGACTAACACACTACTATCTTTCATTTGGATATGAAATGTGAACTCACAGTCTAGAAATCAAGTCAAGTAAGCCAGAGAAGAAATATTGTCCCATTGGAGCCTATCCCAGCAGCCCCTGCCCTGTTCACCCCAGGCCCTGTGCTGGGAACAGACGCAAGCAACTGTGCAAGCCAACACAATTCACCAGCCCGTGGCCGAAAGGAAATCCAGCTATAGGCAGAAGAAATTGGAATTAACATCTAAAATCCCTCCCACAGCCAAGAAACCAACAAGCTGGAATACTGCGGGAAGTAATACTGAATTCTCTTCCAAGCCCTGACAGGATTGGAGAGAGCTCTTCTGCCATTTCCCTCAGCTCTGTTCTTCCTATAGATACTGTTATGTGCATTTCCAGAAGACAGCATGGCTTTCAGGCATGTCTGGCACCAAGATAAAAACAGTCAGTCTCTCTGCCCAGAGTGGCTGGAGGTCACTGTCAGGAACTCTCCGATAGATCTCCGATGCTGAAATAAATGATTTGGGAGCTTTCTCTCTCCTACTCTGAGTGCTCCATTAAGCAAATGAAATAGAAGCATTCAGATATTCCCTTTTTCCTTTTTCTCTCGTGAGTAACTGCATAATAAAAATGATATTACATGAGCATAAATTTTAAAGAAGCCCATCTAAATGACTAATCATGCAAAAGATAACTATAAACAAAGATTATGTATTTTTAGATGAGCTTAATGTCCTGTCTGGCTCTACCCCCTCTTCCTGATCTGAGCCCTCTGGGTCTTCTCAGCCCCTTTTCCACATCCTACCTCACAGTCTCAATCTCCATTGGAGGCATGGGTGTTACCTTCAGACACTGATCTCTTACTGATTCCCAAGCTAGGCACTGGTTGCCATCCTGCAGGAAATTTTAGTCGGGCTCTGCCTGAGACAGCCTTTGCCTAGAAATTAGCTTGTGCTCTGATGGCTGGGGGAAGCACGGCCCAGAGTGCCAGGGCACCTGGGTATCAGATGTTTGCTTGTCCATTTCTAGTCTTCTAACTCTGCTAGACTTCTGACAACTGCCAAGCCCTTAGCTCTTTCTGGTAGTTCTAACCTTTTGCCAGTTCTAGCCCCTGGATTTTGGCAAATTACTTCACTCTGGTCTTGTCCTCCTGGGCCCTGGCTTCCCGCTTGCCTTGACCTGTGGTGTGTCCCTTTTGTCCACCTGGCTCTTTAGGTCCTCACTCTACCTTGCATGAGGTGAGTGTGATGTGAGGCAGCATCAGCTCCAAGCTCCAAGAATCACAGGGGTAAAATATTCCCCAACAATAACTACCCCTTTCTATATACATAAACCTCAGACTCATTAAAGTGATTTCTCTCTACACTTTCTTAGTTTTTGGAGATGAGGATACACACAGAAACACTTAACCATGCAGATTTATATACATAATTACATACACTTAAACATATACACTCATAAACATGCATACATACACAAACTGACTTATATGGCTACATACATGAAAATACATACACAAACACAGCCACTTACATGCATAAACTCACAAAAACTGACACCACACACACATTCATAAATATATACACATTAGTATATATTTAATATTAGTATATATTAAAACCATATGTGGATTTGCCTTATATCTTATTTATATTTGCTATTTCAGTGTCTAGCACGGTGCCTGGAATAAAATAGATGTTTAATATATTTGTTTTTAACAAATGAATAAAGAGGCACAATTCTGATTTCCTGCAAAAGCCACATGAGTGACTAGAGAAGCTTACCCAGTTCTTCAAAGCCCGAATCAGGGTCCCTGGGACAGGAGAAATCAAGCTTTTGCCTCACTGGGAGCATGAAACTTTAGATGGTGTGACAGGAAAGTGTCTTAACTGACTGTCCCCTGTCCCTGTTCACCAGCTGTTCTTTCACACCTAGGCTGGTAGAGAAATGTCTGCCCTGGAAGCTCCATTCCTACTGCAGTCAACCCTCTACCAGCACCCATCCCCAAATCCTCGCACTAGAGTAGTCTCCCTCTGATCTGCAGTTTCACTTTCCAAGGTTTCAGTTACCCACGGTCAAATATGGTCCACAAATATTACATGGAAAATTCCAGAAATAAATAATTCATAAATTTTAAATCGTGTGCCATTCTGAGTAGCATGATAAAATCTACTCACCATCTCACTCCGTCCCTCCTGGGATGTGAATCATCCCTCTATCCAGCATATCCAACCTGTGTACACTCCCTGCTCATTGGTCACCTAGTAGCCAGCCACCTCAGTTATCACATTGACTGTCACAGTATCATAGTACTTGTGTTCAAGTAATTCTTATTTTACTAAATAATGGCTACCACATTCACATAAATTTATTATAGTATATTGCTATAATTTTCTATTTTATTATTAGTTATTATTGTTCATCTCTTACTGTACCTAATTTCTAAATTAAACTTTATCATAGGTATAGACATATAGGAATAAACAGGTTGCACAGAGTTCAACACCAGCTGTGGTTTCAGATCCACTGGGGTGGGGGGTCTTAGAATGTATCCCTTGCTGATAAGGGAGTGATTACTCTATAAGAAATCTTATTTTGATACTTGCTCAGAGTGTTTCCTGTTTTTCTTTATTTCTCAAACTCTGTGACAGATTTCCCAGGAGCCATGTCGTGCCTACCAGGCTGCCCTCCACCCCCCTAAAATATGTCAACCATTTGGAGTTGGGAGGGCCTTCCTCCCCACCAAGATTGTTGCCTCCCAGCCTTGCTAGTCACCAGGCTATGAGTCACCAGAAAGAGAAGCATCCACTGGCACTCAGCTCTTGCCTCCTCCCTATCCCCACACTTCAACACAAGCCTCATCACCCTCTCAGATTTGCTCCCTGCACCTTGGGCCAACTAATATGGGTTGTATTACACCTTTAGGCAGGCTAGCATATACCCAGTCTCTCATTTAACCCTGCCAGTAGCCCTGTGGCATGATAATTTTTATCCCCATTTTACAGATGACAAAACCAGCTTTGGAAAGGCCAAGTTCACATGGCTAGTAAGAGGCAATGTTCAAGTGTATATCTGTCTGGCCCTTTGCATCCTGTCAGTCTAAACTAGGGTTTCTCATGTAAGGTGGTATGTTTGAATCTGCCTAAACCATGAGCCGAGAATCACAGGCATTAATTCAGCTCAGGGCCAACTTGAGCCTGAGTTTCCTCATCGGTGAGGCTGTGCCTTTCTGTTCCTGACTGCCTTTATACGCCTGTTATAAACAAAGCGGACATTCAGTTGTACAGTTTGCAATCTGCACAAAGGGGCTTGGTCAGAGAAGCACTGAACTCCAGCCCAGGCTCCTCTGGCCAAACTGCATGGGCGCCAAGCGGGTATCTCTTTCTAATGCACACAAGGCACAGTGTAGGCTGGGGCAGTCTCAGTTTTCAGAAACAAGGAAGCTTAAGACACCTTGAGAAGCTTACAAGGAGAGAAGTCTAATGGTAATTAAAGCTGCTGGGGACCCCAAGCATCCAGCAGAGGCCAAGTGGTTCTGGTTGGGCTCTTGCTCCTGCCCAGGGGCTCTGATTCGAATGGAACAAAGTGTGCAGAAAGAAAGGGTCATCAGAGGCTGTCTCATTTCTGTGAGTTTTCACATTGAATGAGGAGTGTTGGGATGGGGGACAAGGAAGGAAGATGCTGGCTAGCATGTTATTTGGAAGACTGCATTTTTCTTTTCTTTCTTTTTTTTTTTTTTAAATCTTGTTATCATTGAGAATCTCACCTGCCAGGGAGAGGGTTAGAGGAGTGCCTTTCAGCTGTAATTGTCTTTCTGGGCAGCCCCAGGGAGCAGAACTGAGATGGAAATGATAGGTAGACAGCCATGGAAAAAGCTCTCTTAAGGGCTTTTTGAAATGAAATCAGTTTTTTGGAGAGAGGTTGATATACCTGCATCTTTCTCCAGGTTTATCTTCATCTCCATCAGTCTTACTCTCTATGGTCCAGCCACACTGGTCTTTCAAGTCCTTTTGCTTATGACCTCAATGGCCTTTCTACCTCCGAACAGGTGACATATTTTAGGGGGTGGAAGGCAGCCTGGTAGGCACAACATGGCTCTTGGGAAATCTGTACAGAGTTTGAGAAATAAAGAAAAACAGTAAACACTCT
This sequence comes from Pteropus vampyrus, assembly GCF_000151845.1. Classification (NCBI taxonomy): domain Eukaryota; kingdom Metazoa; phylum Chordata; class Mammalia; order Chiroptera; family Pteropodidae; genus Pteropus; species Pteropus vampyrus. The sequence continues at coordinate 2,880,341 of NW_011888891.1, read as the reverse complement.
GGGCAGGTATCAAAATAACTCTTACTTGTCCTTCATTTTCTTAACCCCTAAATTAAGGCAGGCATCCTATCTCATTACACATGTGCACGAAACTTGCATTTTTCCATTGCATGACCAAGATAAAAAAGATATCAACAACTGACAGCACTCTGCCTCTTTGGTGGAAAGTCCCCTGCTTAGGAGAACACCTCAATGATCAGCTTCAGGTAGAAGATGAGGACCTCAGGGTATTGGCAAGAACCTAGGCAACAGAAAGAAACAAAACTGTTCTGTAGGAGATGTATTTCTCCAATAGAAGAGTCTAGGGAGGCGTCAGCCTGACTCTGTCAATCTGGGGTCAACTCTGAGTAAGATATGTGGTAGGGTGGTGAAGGAAATTCCCATGCTGAGATGTCTGAAGGATATTTTAAGAAAGGGGGAGCTTGATGTACAATTTGAAGCTATTTAGATCGCTATGATATAAACCCCTACTCTGATACCTCCTTCCTGCAAAAAAATCTGCAGATAAGTTTAAAAACCCACAAATTGCCTTATATAAAGAGTTTTCTTTTATTTTTTCTTTTTAGCCTTATTGAGGTATAATTGACAAATAAAATTATAAGATCTTTAAAGTGTAAACATAATATTTGATATATGTATATATTATAAAAAAAAATCCTCCCATTGAGTTAATTAACACATTCATTACCTCACATATTTGCCCTTTTTAAGGGGGGGTGAGAACATTTAAGTTCTACTCTTAGCAAATTTCAATTATACAATACAATGTTATTAACTGTAATTGCCATGTTATACATTAGATCCTCAGACCTTATATTAGAACTGAAAGTTTGTACAGTTTTATCAACTACTCTCAAATTTCTTCTACACCTCCCAGCCCCTAAAACTACTTTTCCACACTCCATTTCTGAGTTTAACTATTTTTTTAATATTGCACATGTGGTGATAATAAACAGTACTTGTCTTTCTCTTTCTGGATTATTTCACTTAGTATAATGCCCTCCAGATTCATCCATGTTGTCTCAAAGGACAGGATTTTTTTCTTTTTTAAGACTGACTAATTTTGCATTGTATATACATCACATCTTTATCCATTCATGCATTGACAGACACTTAGGTTGTTTCATTGCTTGCCTATTGTAAATAATTCTGTAATGAACATGAGGGTGCAGATATCTCTTTGAGAGCCTGTTTTCATTTTCTTCAGATATATACCCAGAAGTGAGATTGCTGGAGTATATGATAGTTTTATTTTTAATTCTTGAGCACCCTTCATAATGTTTTCATACTGGCTGTACCAGTTTATATTTCTACCAATGGTGTATAAGGGTTCTCTTTTCTCCACATTCTTACCAGCATTTGTTATCTCATGTTTTGTTAATAATAGCCATCCTGACAAGTGTGAGGTGATAACTCATTGTGGTTTTGATTTACATTTCTCTGATTAGTGATGTTGAGTAGCTTTTCATGCACTTGTTGCTATTGTATGTCTTCTTTGGGAAAATATCTATTCAGGTCCTTTGCCCATTTTTTAATTGGGTTGTTTTTGTGCTATTGAGTTGTATGAGTTCCTTGTGTATTTTAGATATTAACTCTTTATTACATGAATGGTTTATAAATATTTCCTCTCATTCTACAGGTTGCTTTTTCATCTTGTTGATGATTTCTTTTTCATATTGTTGAACACAAGGATTTTTAGTTCAATATATTCTCACTTATTTATTTTTACTTTACTTGCCTTTGCTTTTGGTGTCAATCCCCCCCCAACTATCGCAAAAAAAAAAATTTATTGCCAAGACAAATGTCAAGGAGCTTACCCACTATATTTTCTTCTACATGGTTTCAAGTCTTATGCTCAAGTCTTTAATTCATTTTGAATTGATTTTTGTGTATCATGTCAAGTAGGGGTCCAGTTTTTTTTCTTTTGCATATAGTGGTTCAGTTTTTCCAATATATTTATTAAAAAGATTATCCTTTCCTTATTATACATTTTTGGCTTCTTTGTCAAAAATTAATTGACCATATATGCATGAGTTTGTTTCTGGGTTCTTTATCTTGTTCCATTGATCTCTGTATCTGTTTTTATTTTAATGGTAGATTAAAATAAAATACTGTTTTAATTAGTAGAGTTCTGTAATATAGTTGGAAATCAGGATACGTAATGCCTCCAACTTTGTTTTCCTTTCTCCAGATTGCTTAGGCTATTTAGAATCTTTATGGTTCCACACATTTTCTGGTTTTTTTTTTTCTATTTCTGTGAAAAATGTCATAGGCAGTTTTATAGGAATTGCATTGAATCTGTAGATTGCTTTGAGTAGTATGGACATTTTAACAATATTAATTCTTCCAATTCACAAACATGGATTAGTTCATTTTCAATATTATATATACACTAAGCGAGACAGTAAAGAAGATGTTGTAGAAATGGTTAAGAACCATTTGGGAATATAAGGGACATAAAATTAAAGGCTTCTTCCAGCCCGAAGTCTTTGTGATATATGAGGAACTGGGATTCCAGCAGATAGTCTAGTGTGGACATATGAAGGAGGGTGGGGCTGGGGCGCTCCAGGTGCAAGAAAGTGCACCTTCTTTCTATATTCCCTTCAGGAGAGGGGAGTAAATTTTCCTGTTACAAGTAGATAAGTAGACCTTTTATAATAAAATACTTGGGAATTTGAAACCTGCTTTTAAAATTCAGGTTTCTTTTAAAAACTAATTAATACTAGCTATATTTTTTTGAGTCTTAATTTTGTGGCAACTATGGTGCTAAGCATTTTACTTGGACTAGCTCATTTATTCTTCACAACAAAAGTCCTGAGGGTAGATGATATTGCTGCTACTTGACAAATAAGGAAACTGGGACTCAATATGGTTAAGTAACTTGCCTAACATCATCAGGTGCCAAGACTGGAACACAGATCTGTCTGGTTTTCAACCCCATGTTCTTCATCACTTAAGGATTCCCAGATCTTTTACCAGCATCTTTTATTTCACCCCATATTCACCCAGACAGTACATGCCACCCTCTGCTGGTGTGCGGGAGTATAATAAACTACTGCCTCAGACACAGGGTCTGGGAAAACCTTTCAGCATATCTCATGCTTAACAGGTAGGTGCAGACTCTTGCAGGATTTTTGGAGCTAGGAGAAAGGCCTCGTGCATAATGGGCCCGAGAACAATGGGGCTGATTCTCCCAGAGAATAATACTCCAACTCATAGGCTGTAGCTCCATTCTTCATAAGCCTCCTCTTATTGGCAAAAGGCCAGGAATTTGGGGGTCAATTCTTCAGCTCAGCCATTTCTACAAAACTTTTAGGTTTAAATTGCTAACGGATAAGCTAACCATGTCTCCCAGCCTTTCTACACAACTGTGCTTCCGGGAATCCCATTAAGTTCTCTTCTCACTTTGATCAGAGACCTCTGAGGCACATGAGAGAAAGGGGAGGACAAGGTTTTAGATTCCAGGGCTGAGACTATTTGGAAAGAGGCCGGCTCTGCCTGATGAATGAGGGAAAGGCAGCGTGCACGCCAAACCTCAGAGCCCTGGGACTGGGTTGGCAGGCAGGCGGCTGGAGTGAAGTGCTAACTCTGGATGTCCCTCCAACTCCAGCATCCAGCTCTGGTTCTGCTGTTACTGCTCAGAATGGTGGCTCTTGAATTAGCAGGGCAAATGAATGAGCCCCAGGCCTGAGGCAATTTGTACTCTGACTCATCTGCTCAGCCCAATAGTATCTCAGGTGGGTTCTTATAGGAAGCCTACCAGTAGGCATTTGGAAGGTTTGCTCTGTGACATGGGGCTCAGGAACCTTCCAGAGCCATTCAAGGGAAAGGAATAATTTGTAGGTGGCTCCCTTAGGAGATGTAAAAGCCTTTCTAGCTGCTGTACTATACAAAGTCAGAAAATGGGGAGGTGAGGGAACTAATTAGAGAAAGAGGTTGGGAGATTAGAGAGAAGAAAGTGGTCTTCAAGAATCTTGAGTCAGCAAATAAGAGGCTCCAGTTTAGAAATGACCAGTCATTTTTCCTTTGTTCTTGATGGAGTGTGGGGTCTTCCTTCTCCTAAAACTATGGGGAGGAGTCATGCCACTCCCTTCCAGAATGGGGCTTTATTGAAAGCCAGTTTGTCAGGAGTCCCAGGACACCATAAGATACTGCTTGAGCCCCACAGCTCCTCAGCAGCTCCGTATATCAGTGCCAGGATGTGCAGCCACCTCAAGAAATCTAGAACTGTCATGGGATAGGGTGCTTCAAAACATGGCCTAAGCTGGGGTGCGTATCCTATCTCAGTGTTCCTAGAACACATCCAGCAAAAGAAAGGTTCTGACTGGGTTGGTTTATCACCATCCCATGTCCCTTGTGATCCAGCAATCCCACTTCTGGGCATATATCCAAAAGAAATGAAATCAGGATCTCAAAGAGATATCTGCACTCCCAAGTTTATGGCAGCATTATTCAAATAGCCAAGCTATGGATGCACTTAAGTGTCTGTTGATGGATAAATGAATAAAGAAATTTTATACATACATGCATACATACATACATACATACATACAGTATTCAACCTTTGAAAAAAAGTAAATCCTGTCCCTTGCATCAACATAAATGAATCTGGAGGACATTACACTAAGAGAAATAAGCCAAACACAGAAAGACAAATGATCTCGCTTATATGTTGAACTTAAAATTGTCAAATTCACAGACGCAGAGATTAGAGTAGTAGTTACCGGGGAGGAGACAGGAGGAAATGAGGAGATATTGGTCAAAGAGGTCAACAAAGTTTCAAAGTGTGTAGGATGGATGTGGTCTGGAAACCTAATGTATAGCAATCTGACTTTAGTTAAAAATACTCTATTATATACTTGAAATTTGCCAAGATTTGTAAATCTTAAGTGTTCTCACCACACACACACAAAATGGTAACTGTGAGATGATAGCTATGTTAATTAGCTTGATCGTGGTAATCATTTCACAATGTACATGTATATCAAAACACATCACATTTGTACTTTTGAATTGTACACTTGAAATCTATATAGTTTTATTAACAATGTCATCAAATAAATTTCATTAAAAAATCTAATTATATAACTTAAATATATAAGATTTTTATTTAAAAAATTTTAATATAAATTAAAAAAAAAACAATTAAAACAAAACAAAAACCAGTGTCCCACTACCCCCGATCGGTACCAGGCCCTCTGGTCTGCAGCTGTGGCCATGCTTCCTCTGTGCAGTTGGACACAAGTCCCAGAAACGTTATGAAGAAACACTCTCTTGGCCCACCGCTCAGAAGCGGGCATTTCCTGGACGCCCCCCACTAACCTGTAGATTAGGATCTGAATCCTGTCTGGGAGGTACTGCTTTTACCCCTACATTCTTGGATGAAAAAACAAAGGCATCACATCTTTATCATGCCATATCATATCCCGCCATCTCCAGGACAGAAAATTCCAAAACGATTTTTAAAAAACAATTTTTTTTGACACCCACTTAGCTCCATCCGTACCCCTGAGACAACTACCCCAGGGGTTGATCCCAACCCTGGTCTCACTCACACAAATATATTATAATTCAAAACACACCTTTGAAGAAAAAAGCCTTCCTGATACAACTAAAGGCACTTTCAGCAAAAGTACATATAGCCCAGTGA
>NW_011888891.1:2838384-2874641 GCF_000151845.1 Pteropus vampyrus | reverse complement strand
GGATCTGAATCCTGTCTGGGAGGTACTGCTTTTACCCCTACATTCTTGGATGAAAAAACAAAGGCATCACATCTTTATCATGCCATATCATATCCTGCCATCTCCAGGACAGAAAATTCCAAAACGACTTTTAAAAAACAATTTTTTTTGACACCCACTTAGCTCCATCCATACTCCTGAGACAACTACCCCAGGGGTTGATCCCAACCCTGGTCTCACTCATACAAATATATTATAATTCAAAACACACCTTTGAAGAAAAAAGCCTTCCTGATACAACTAAAGGCACTTTCAGCAAAAGTACATATAGCCCAGTGAGGCGCTAAGCTGCCTCTTAATTACTCCAAAGGAATGTTTTCAAGCTCCAGGCCCATCAACACCTTCTGTAATCTTTGCTTTCAGCCCACGTTTGTGGATACAACCCAGAAAGTTCTCAGATTCTTCAGGGAGCTTTATGCCATACTATACTTGTATTTGTTCATTTCTTGCACCAAATTAATGACACCTTCCTGAAGCGGAGACATGACTCAACCCCAGGAATGCAGCCAGAGGTTTACAGAGCCATAAGGACTCTATTTCGCTCGTGTTCTTCTCCAGCTGTGACCCAGGTCAGAGATAAAGGTGCTAAAGCTCTTTTTTTAATTCCTATTTAAGAGAAGGGAGTTAGGGGGAGAAGGAGGAAAAACACAATGTCACCTTGCCCCCGAAGCCACCTTCATAATTGTCAGGTGCGAAGGACTCACATGAGAGAAACTCTGGGTGATGTTCTTCATCCCACTGACGTTGCCAGATGCCCACAAAGACCCGATTGCTTTGGCAACACAGTTCCTGAGGAAACTCAGGCTGGTTGAAGAGAGAGAGAGCGCACTGGAAATGTGGATTCAGGGTCATCCCAGTTCTGTAACAAGCTGGGTGGCCCAGGAAAATGTCTCACCCCAGTTCCTGATCCATGAAGTGGGGCTACCACGCTCACTATGCAGGGCTGCTGTGAGGGCGAGGTTCTCTTCGAGGGTTCCACAGCACATCCCTAAGGTTTTTGGGGTAAAGGTAGGTCAGCTCTGCAGGAGTGCTCACCACTCAGTTTTATATGACACCTAGATAAATTGAACATGTCTGTCTTTAAATAAAAATGTCTGAGAAGCGTGGAGAAGAAGGGAAGAGGGGAGGTGATGGAAAGGAAGAGAACAGGGCTTGGTTGGAGGTTGAACTGCATGAACTCTTGGACTGCTTGTTGGCTCATGTTTGGTACCAACGTGTTGGAGCCCTTTCTTCTCTCAGTGGCTGGCCCTTTGGTGGCAAGTGGAAAGATAGGAGACCTAGTAGAGGATGGGGACATGTAAAGTCTAAGAAAGGCCTGGGAGGAGGAAGGCCATGTGGATAATTCTGGAAGACAAGCCTTCTATACTTGGGTCCTGGAGAAGATGGGTAGTCCTGGACTGAATCCAGAAGCCATGCTGGAAAGGCAAGAGGGATGGCCTCACCTTCTCTGCTTGAGGCAGCCATCTCTGCTCTCCCAAAAGGCCAAATGAAGTGATAAAAACCATAACACTATGGGGATGTATGGATTACTGGGGCTTATAGCTGACCTGGGAGACAATGAACATAGGCTCAGAAGAGAGACAAAGTAACCTTTGAGGTACATTTTGTTTTCAGGTGATGGCTTAAAAAAAGAAGGGACATGTTGCAGTATATTAGGGCCTGCCCAGCACACTTTGTCATGGATGTGATCCTCATCTTTCTTACAGCAAATGCTTCATGCTCTCTCAACTTGGCTCATCCAAGATGTTAAGTCAAGATCTAAATCCACAGGACATGGGCTTTTCCTTTGTCCTCTGAGCCCTGCAGTCTGTCCACTGCTCTAGGCAGGGCCCTTCCTATTTTCTCTATGTTGAAACTACATACAAAGTGCCAGATATTTCCCTTGGAAAGTTCTGGAACCATTTATGATCTACGATCTGAAAGCCCATCCTATAGCTTGCCAAGTAGATTTAGTTTAAAAATAACTCCTTACAGCTCTGGTTGACAGTAATTTGTGGAATCAAGATGGTGTCAGAGGAAATTTTATGAAAGCAAGTGTTGTCCCTGGCGATTTTGTTTCCTGAAAGATGAGGGAATAACTCACCACAGGATGTTCCATTAGCCTGCATCGCCCTTCCCCCAGTTAAACAGAACAGACCCCTGTTTTTCTGCAAGACAGGTCTCATTTTCAGAGTTGACAAAACCATTCTCATTGGACCCAAAGATCAAAATGTGTATCCAACTGGGATGAAGAATGATACTGACAGAGGCTCAAGTTTTCCTTAGACTAAGCTCCATGTTCCTAAAAAGCATCCTCCAGGTCATCTGTCACGAGGCCCTTTCCAAGTACTCAAAAGGGCTGCTGCCAGGAACTCCCCTCAGTCAGCTTACACCCTCAGGGAGCCTCTGAATCAATTAGGGCTCCTTAGTACTACTTGGCCTAAGGAAACCCTAACTAGCTTTAGGAAGAAGGGAATTTATTGGGTTGTTTAATGAGAAAGTCCAAGGTTAGGGCTAGCTTTCAACACAGTTTGATATAGGGGCTTAAATTATGTCATAAGAACCCAGTCCCTTCATCTCTCAGTTGGGATGCTCTCACATGTTATGCTCTCAAATGTTAGCTTCATTCTCCTCACAACAACCACATGGCTACTGCAATTCTAGACTTTGTACCATCATAACTCCAAATCCACATGTAAAGAAAGTCTATCCTTTGGGTACAAAAGTCTCGATTTAATCAGATTGTTCTGGCTTAAGCTGTGGGCCCATCCCTGAATTAAACAGTGTAGACTGGAGACAGTGACACCCTGATGAGCAGATGGGTGGCCCTGGGTATGAAGTCAGAGCCATTGAAAATCATAAGGACCCGGGGTAGGGTGGGGTGTATTGGAGTATCTGTCGGGGATTGCATTCAGGGGCATATAGCAAAAACCTCATTACAAGGAGTTCATTTTTCTCATATAATGAGATAGTCAGAGGTAGTGCAGGAAGCAGCCAAGAAGCCGGGTTCCTTCTAGACTCTTGCTGCACCAACATTATTATGGCTCTTAGCCTCCTGGCTCTGAGAATGGCTGCTTTACCATCCAGGCAGCAGAGACACTTTCCAGGGCAAAGGAGCTGAGACTATTTTTTATCAGCACAAACAACTCTTCCTGAAATTTCTCTTCACATACTACCTACCACCTACCAACACTAGAGTCTATGACCCTCCCCCGAATCCCCAGCTTCATGAGGGTCTGGGCAGATAAGTATTTTCACTCATAAGCAAAAAATTGGGATTTGATAATTCAAGAAGAAGAGGAGAATGTACACTAAAAGTACACTAAAGCGTTTACCACCCATTAGAGCCAGTTCTCTTTTCCCAACCAAGTTCCTGCCTCTAAGAAGGAGAATCATCTCTCAGCTAGGGCCTTGGGGCTAAGCAGCCCTAGGGTTATGTCCAGAAGTGCCACAAGCCGCCTTACTCAGAATCTATGAAGGTGACACAGACACTCTTGGCAGATGGTTTGGTGTATAAGTCCAGAAAAACTCAGAACTGATGACAGTTGTTAAATATTTTTAAAAGAATATTTTTTAATGTAGAACAAATTTCTAAAATTGTTCCTGAATTGTAATGTTGGAGATTGGTGTTGGAAAAATTTATGTGTACATCTTTAGGTATATAGATACATCGAGTATCAGTGCAAATCATTTGCATCTTAACTGAATGTGTTCTCACACCCTTAGTCCTGAGAACCCTGAAGAAATTAATTAGGTCAGAAGAATTGAGCAGGGATTATCCTGGGAGAAGCAGCTGGGATGGGTTGTCCGAAATCAATGGAGGCATATGGTTGCCTTGGGCTTCCAGAGCAAGGGAAGCCCTCCCCATGGCACTATGTAGAAAAGATACTTTCCCTGCCACATGTGGTCTTAGTGAATATAAGCAGCATAAGCAAAGCAGGAGGGTTGTTTCAAGTTGTTTTAAAGGCCCAAGACTGTGATCATGGTTTTTTCTCTGCCTCACGAACTAAGTTCTAAGAATGTTGGAGCTATGAAGGAGCTTGGTGATTATCTGGCCCAATCCCTTTATTTTTTATTGGTTCTTCATGCAAATTTATTTATATAACCTCATCATGTAAGAAATCTGTTGATCTAGAGAAATCAATGGGGTCTAACAATTTTCTGTATATTTAGAGATTCAAATCACAAACCTGGCCACAATTTGGATGGAGAGGATGGTTTGGGAAGAAGAGAAGAGAAAGGGGCCTAAAACATACTGGCCATAGTTAGCAATCTCTTTGCTGATTGGATTTTATTTTATTTTATTTTTTTTAGCTTTTTACTTTGTCATTATTTGCAGTCCACACAGTTTAGCACTTCACTAGCTAAAGCCTTATTCTATTCAATGTGGTACTAGGTGCATCTCCCTCATCTAGACTGTAAATACCATGAAGGCATGAATCTTGTCTTACATTTGGGGAATTCTTCACAGTACCCAGCCATCTGCTAATCATACAGGAAGTCCTCGAGGAATCCTTGGTGGATAATTAAATGGAAAAGATGCAAAATTAGTACAAAGAATTGCCATCTACTCTTTACCCATATTCCACACATAGTGACATTCTACCACATTTGCTTCCAATAGATGATAGATATAGATGATAGATAGATAGATAGATAGAGATAGACAATAGATTTTTTTTCTCAACCGTTTGAGTGTAAGTTGCAGATATGATTCCACTTTATCTCTTCAGTGCGTATTTTCTAAAAATAAGGACATTCTCTCATGTTAACATACTACAATAATCAAAATTAGGAAGTTTCCATTGTAACAATACTATTAGATAATTTACAGACTTTATTAAAATTCTTTCTGTATTCCAGTAGTGCTCTGTATGGTAAAGAAAATCCAGGATCATGGGTTACATTCGGTTGTCATGATGTTTCTTCTTCTTGAATCTGGAACTATTCCTAAATCTTCTCTTATCTTTCTTGACCTTGGCAGTTTAGATCAATACAGGTCACAGTTATTTTGTAGAATTTCTGATTGAATTTGAAGACTATTAAAATTCTATTCTTAGCATGAAAGAGAGGAATACTACGATTTCCTCTTTGTGATTAATGCTAATGAGTCCAATCACCGTAGGGCTCCCATCCCATTGTAAGGAACAAGTAGAACACTTAAGAGGGCCAGAGCAGGCATTATGGAAACACTTAAGAGGTGTTAAACCTGGGCCGCAGTTGGTAAAAATGAGTCTAAATTCGCCAGTGGTTGAGTAGAGCCCCAACCCTTTCAAGAGATGTGATCCAAAGGGGAGAAACCATATTGACTTCCCTGGAGACTTAAGATATTGCTCATTTGTGACAACCAGCCATGGGCCTTTTTTTTTTTTTTTCCCCCACAGTTGGTTGTCGCAAATGAAGGATTGTTTTGTTTGTTATTCACTCAAACCTAATTAAAACCAAGGTTAGCAGGGCATCTGCCAGCATCCGACGTCTTCTCTCTCACCTTCCTCATCCCATCACCAGTCGACATGATTCATTGGCTTTTAGTGCATTAGGCAAATTTGCTATAATTGTGGAGAGGGGAAGGAGCAAGAGGCCCATGGCACCACCCAGGCGCTACACCATTGCCTTCCTGTAAGTCACACGAACTCCAAGAAAGGGGCTTAAATTGCCTTTATTGATTTGTCAGCCTCTAATAGATCATTTTGCCCTGAGCAAAGGACAGGACCCTCAAAGAGAGTTCTTTCTCCTCCTCCCACCCCATCATGGGTCTTGTCTTAGTGGGAAGGGTATCTGGGGGGTTAATGACATGTTGGACTGAATTAAAATGCAGACATCAATTCTCTCAAAGACGCAGCTGAGAAGAGCCTAGTGGGGGCTCTTTCCCCTCCAATGGCTTCAAACTAGATTTCCTGAACCCAAAGTTATGCATAGAAAAGTGACCCTGAGGATTCTAATTTCCTTCCATATGGGAATTCCTAAGATGAGCATGCTGTGACTTCACATCTAGTCTGCTGGAGCAGTTTCTTTTCTTATGTACCTTGGAAGAGAAATGAAGTATAGCATAGCCATGTTAAGGGGTTTCACATGGAAGGGCAGCCAGCCAATACTTCTCCGGCACCAGTCCTTAGCTCACGTTATACATCCAATAAACATTTTTAAAACTTCTTGAAAACTAACTGTGTGCAGGTACCTAACCAGGTCCTTTGCAGGATGGAGCCTTTGAGTTCAAAGCACTTATAGAGACAGAGATGAAAATAACCAATACGCAACGCGTGACAATTTCTGCAGTAGAACTTGTACAATATATGCAAAGGACGATGAGCCTTTGGGAGGGTGGAGCTGGAGGGGAAGCCTTGTGTAATATTCACCTGTGCCTTGAAAGATGAGTTCCAGCGGGCAGACTGAGGATCGCATTTGCAGTCCACACAGTTTAGCACTTCACTAGGTCAAGCCTTGTTCTATTCAATATGGTTGTGTGTGTTCTAGGTGTATCTCCCTCATCTAGACTGTAAACACCATTAGGGCAGGAATCTTATCTTACGTTTGGGGAATTCTTCACAGTAGCCAGCCATGTGCTAATCATACAAGAAGTCCTCAAGGCATCCTTGGTGGATAATTAAATCCAGCAGAGCACACAGCTATGAGGAACACCTGGCCAGTACTGAACTGTGGTATCTGTGAGGACTTGGAAGGAGTCTGGTGGGAGTGGCAGGTGAGGCTCTTTGTGTCAGAGTAAGTGTCAACACCATCACCTAGGATATTCTTTTAACACAACATTATGTCAAATGCCTTTACAGTAAAAACACTTCTGTGGCCTCAAAGGTATCCAAGATTCAGTCACATTTTTTTTCTCTAGCAACATTTCCTACAAAAAAACTTCAAACACAACAAAATTATTTAGACACTTTCTTGGAATTCACTGTTCACTCTAACAGAATTTAACCTGGAGTTAAAACTGACACAAACCTTATTAGTTATAGATGAGAATATTTTTAAGGGTCTGTGATGTAAGCTCCCTCTGTTCATCAAGGAAGGGTGGGCGTTATGGGAGAAAGGGGAAGAAGGGGAAAGAAGGTGAAAGGAGAAAAAGAGAGAGAGGAAGGGGAAAGGGATGGAATGGAGTGGGAAAGGATGATATTTGAAAGATTTCCTCTGTGTTTTCACTTCCTTCAGAGAGGCCTTTTGCTGTCATGCAGGCCTTTTGCTGTCATGCAGGGTTATGGGTTTGCCTTCCTGCTATCACTTCGATTTTTATCTCAATGGCTCACAGTCCTGGCTATCAGTCAAGTAGGACCTAGAGAAGACAAATTACCAAAGGGTAGAAGGCCAGAGCAGGCATTACGGAAATGGACCCCTTTACAGACTACGACTATGGAGCCAGGGCTCCCTTCCTGTACACCTGGATATGGGTTTCCAAAGCCTGGGGAACCCCTAGGGTACCAAGGACTAGGGCACTGTTAGGTTATCACTGCTACTTTCATTTGGAGGTGGCAAGCTGAGCAAGCCTGTCAAAGAGGAAAACTGTTGAACTCAGGGCCCAACAGGAGAAGAGCAGGTACGCTGGTGGGTGTGGATGCGTACAGACAGCTGGACGCAAATTCACAACCAGAAAAAATTCCTCAGGATTTTCAACTGTCTTTTTTTTCTGTCTCCGGTAATGAGTAGGGAGAACCCCAGACTGTGGTAAAAATAGCCCACACTCTCCCTCCAACCTGTCTGGCTTGGGTTTGTGGAAGGCTTAGGGGGAAAAGTCACATTTGAAAATGGAATTTATTTTAAGCCAGTAATGATGACAGGAGGCTCAGCTCTGGGGACAGAAGGCAACTCTCCAGAACAAAAACTCTCTTTATCTCTTTTTTTAAAATTACTTCCCACCGCCCTCCAAAACAAACTATTCCTTGATACTTTTACTACAGTGAAAAGCTAGATGTAGACCAGAACAATACATGTATATTTTTTTGAGAGCAGGTTTCTCAGGAGGTTTTGATAAGGCAAAGGCACGGAGGGTGGGGCAGATGAGCCCAGTGAGGCAGATGAGCACTGGTCCCGATTCTAGCTCTGCCCCCTACTGGTGGCGTGAACCTGGCACAGGGTTAAATCATCTAACCTAATAGGCGGTTTCCTCATCTCTACCTCCAGGCTAGACCAGCCAGCTAAGCCGATCTCTTAAGGGTTGTTATGGAGATAAAATCAGAGGATGTCTGTGAAGTTGCTTTATAAACTGTGAAGTACCATGCACATGTAAGACATTGGTATTAAGGAGCTGACTACAGCCTCTCTCAGCAAAGAAAGCTGTCAGTGAGAACTAGAAATACTCCCCCTCACAGCGACGCCACAGGGGTGAGAGCGAAAGAACAGCTGCTCGGCTCTCAGAGCTTCTCGGGAGAAAACACGGTGTCATTAGAATAAACCACATAAATAGAACTCTCTTGGAGTCGTGCACCGCCTGTTCCCACAGATCCCTCAGCCAGCCTTCTCTCCGCACCTACTCGGCCTCACAGAGGGTTGACAGGGCAGGGGAGAAGAACTGATTTCACAGAGAGATAAACTGAGGCCTGAGAGGGAAAAGTCCTTCCTTGTGCTCACACTGAGGCTCATCTAGACCAGCACTAAGCTCTCCCTTCCTCATAATCCCCGATCCAGCTGGTCAGCCCCCAATCCTCAGGAAAGTCAAAGGCCTGAGCTCTGAAAGCAAGTCACAGCCCTAGCCAGCCTGCTGTGAGCCACCACTCGAAAAGGACAGATGTACCTCAGCTCACAGCCTCCTGGCTCTAAGGACCCTGGCCCCCTATCTCACCAGGAAGTGAACTGATTGCTTAGGCCTGCTGAGGCCTCACAATGTGGAGAGCCCTTTGGGCAGAGCACATTTGGCACATCCCTACCTGCTGGTCGTTTGAAACCAGCGAACATAGAATTAAAAATAGGGCTCTAAATCCCCTTTTCCACTGGAGGGTCTAGGTAAACCCCAATGCCCGGAGCTGGCATAAATCCGGGTGTTCTGGGTGCATTAGGTATCCCCATACCCTCCCTTCGCTCCCAGGAAACCTCTTTGAGAAAGGTCTTGCTTAAGAGCGTTGATAAATCACTGCTCAGCACACAGGTTGCTGGGCCGTTTGTACACCTCCCTGGAGATGCCAACAGCCCAGAAGAGCCTGTGGCAGACTGACTGAAGCCAGCTTGAACTTCTCATCTTGCGCTTGGCTGTATCACCACACTGCTGCCCGATGCTGGTGACCCTTCTCCATGGTTGCACGATGTAAAGCATTCATTCGTATACAGCTCCTGCCTAGAGTGCGTGGTCATATCGTATTACAGAACAAGGGCCACCTGAACCCAAGCAGACTCCGACGTCTTGTTGGAACATGGCCACCCTCTTTAGTTACTATGGGCTCTGGCTATTTTCGTACTAGAAAGGCCGAGTTGACTAGTTACAACAAGGGTCACAGGGCCTATAAAACCTAAGATATTCACTGTCTACCCCTTTTATCGAAAAAGTTTGCATTATATACTTATCTTATTGAATTCTAACAATTACACTGAGAACTAGGTGTTGTGACCCTGCTTACAGAGGCAGAAGCGGAAGATCAGAGAGTTTTAGTTACTTTCCCCAAACCTAGGTGTCTGCTTCAAATCCCAGGTTTTTCCAAACTTAAAATTCTGATGTGCACGGCCAATCAGCGGACAGGACGTTAGAGTGTAGTGATAAGGCTCATCTTCTGCCAATGGGTGGGCCAGATTTGGAACTGTATTGTTGAATAAGGACTAGTTTAGGCCCGCATTATTCTCAGGCCCCTGATCTCAAGGAGATGCTCTTAAGACCAACCTAACTCCAGCCAGCAGCTTGTAAATAAACCTGAAACTCAGAACAGTAAGGCAGACCTAGAGCGGCCCTTGGCCAGGCCAGCCAGGGTTACCATGACAACGGAGTCATTTCCATTACAAACCCTGCAACAGGCTTCTAGAAGGTGATTAATGGCTGACCTCTGGGGGCTGGGAACTCTTAGGGTGGGGAGGTATTCCTTTTAGTTTGGTACAAAGCTTGAGCCTTCTATCCACCCTCCTGAATTGGGAGGTTGAAGTGAATTTTCTAGATGGGGTGCAGATGTTAAAACACTTTATCCCTGTTACCTTAAATCCTAAGAGTCATCCCAAGAAACACCTTTTGAAAATCTCGCTGCAGCCTTATGCTGAGGCAACCAAATCCAAGAAACTCAAGGGCAGACAAAGGAAAACAAGAGAAGCCAAGGGACAATGTAAGACTATAAAGTGGTTAATTCTTGCTGAATAAATGGCACCCACTCACTAAAAGGAAAAGGTACAAAAAAGAATTCAGCGAAGCAAGAAGCAGGTAGTAAAAGGCGGGGATCCTACTTCCTTTGAGTCTAGAGAAAAACCTTTCTACGTTCAAGAAGAGGGGGTGGAGAAGGGTGGGCCGATTGCCAAAGCAGTGACCCATGCTGTAAATGTCAACACAGGGACATCGAGGAGGCTCAGATGTCCTCATGTCCCCTCGCCCACTGCCAATGGGTGGGGGCTGCCTGCCTGCCAAGTGAGGTGACCTGCATTTTACACCTCAACTTTAGGGTGTTTGTTGTGGGAATATTCTGGGCTCATTGACAGCGTTTCTCTCTGCTGACCTGTGGGTGGCTCTGACTGCCCAGTCATTGTTTGTGTTTGGCCATTTTCTCTGCTGGTGAGTCACTTCCCCTCCCCCAGTCCAGCTGGGGGCCGTCAGGCACTCACTGTGCTGGTACAAGAATCCCAGTGTCTGGATTGTATCAGTTTCATCCTTTTGGCTGAGATAAGTTTGAAACAGCAAGTTTTTGTGCGAGAGGAAAGAGAAGCTTGTCTCTCCTCTGGAGTCCGAGCACACTGCTTTGAAGTGAACCCTGGGAAGCGCTCCCTGCCCTCACTCTGTTCTTCTCCCCTTTGGGAAAGACAACCAGAGAAATCCTATCCCCTATGGCAGTCCTACGACCTCCAGAACTATCCCTAAGCCTTCACTGGTATCCCACAGCTGGGCCAAGACCCAAAACTCTCCAAGCGAAATGTTATGGATAAGAACCTTAGTTCACAGACTCATTTCTCTTTGATTGATTGATTGATTTTTTGCAAGGCAACCCTTGGTTGACCTCACAGATTGCAAGGACCTTGTCAGTTTACAATCCCTTATTTTTTTTTTTTTTTTTGCCTTTAGCACCTGGTCTTCCTAGGTGGTCTCCCATCCAAGTACTAACCAGGCCCAAACCTGCTTAGCTTCCGAGATCAGACGGGATCAGGCTTGCTCAGGGTGGCATAGCCGTAGACTCACAGACTCATTTCTACAAGAAATGTAACTACTTTTTCTGTAATTAAAGTGATTTTTCAATGTTGAGTTCCCGTTTTATGTCAGGAAGTTAACTTCAGCGAATTCCAGGGCTCCCACTTTTTTGGAAGCCGCATCTAATTCGGGGAGGGGCTACCTGGTGCTCTTGTGTGGAATGGGGGCCAGGGGCAGTGAGTCCATCCTGGGTGTCTCCTCACCACACTGGCATCCACCCACACATCCTTATCCTGTCTGAGCTACAGCTCTCAGGCCACACTGGTCATTGCTGGATCTTCTTCTTCCCAGACACAGAGACTTTCCAGGTTTGTGGGCTTTTCTGAGCCACATGTCCACAGCTCTCAGCTGCACACCATAACCTCTTACTTCATGGGGACCCTGGAAAGCTACTTCTCATGTGCCTGGACACTCCACACAGAAGGTTCTTTTGTTCCCATGCTTGGCTAGGCACCCTGGAACTCTGGAAATTGCTACTTTCCTCTCCCTAGGAAAGGGACACAAGTTACTCTACTCTCAGATCCCCACATTCACCACGACTTTCTGTTACTACACCTCTGCACCTCTGGCCTCAGCCTGGAGCTTGGAGTACCCTCCTTTCTCGTGCACTCACCAGGAACTACCCCTCAGGCTTCCCAGACTCTCCGCCCTGCCTCTACCCCCAAATTCTAAAGGGTGGGGATACATTGGCTCCGATGGACTGTATATTGTTCCAAATCTTCTGATTTTGTCATGCTTTTTCTCTGTCTTGCTTTGAGGAATGGGTTTTTGAAACACACACACACACACACACACACACACACATACAAAATAATTGGCTTTTGAATTTATTAGGACACCCTCAAGGGCCTTGCTTGCCATCTCCCACACGGGAAAAGGGTGAGATTCAAGAAATGCTTGGGAAAAATACATCAGCCAATAGCCTGAAATATTATCCTGTCACACTATCCCAGATGTCTGCGGGGTCTCCTTGGTGCTTTAGACTTGGTTTGGGCCCCTCACCTTTTCACCCTATGGAAGTCAAGTCACTCAAGATTTCTTTAAGTCCTCAGATGGCTTATGTTCTCTTGGCCACCTCAGGTTCAAAGCAGTATTTCTTCTGCATTTCAGCCTATGGCCAGCCTGTGGCCCACACTTAGTGCTCCTCCTCATGACACATCAACTAAGATGTGGGATTCAGCCCCTGTATAGGATTTATAGACACATTCTCCATTTACACTATGCTTCTGTGTGTGTCAGACTTTACTGAAAGTTTTATAGTGACAAAGAAGGGTGTTACTGAGCAGCAACCCCTCCCCCAAAAATATTCAGAAAGGATATGAGCATCACTATTCAAGCCCTCCACCGGCTTACCTCCAGACGCCTTGCAAGACTGTTCCACATTTCTTTGTATCTCAGCCTTAGGCCCTCTTGCTGTCCTCTGTTCCCTTTGTCCATTCTGACTCCTTCCGTTCTTCCTCTGGATTGTCCTCCAGAACTTCAGACCCTTCTCATGCTCATATGTAGGGCTATCTCTCTTTTCCATGCTCTTAAATGAGCCCCTGGCCTACCTTTCCACCTCTACACTCAGCACTGTCTGAAGCAGGCCTTGGGTGTTTAAGGTCTGCTTTTCCTAGAAAGACATTATTATTATAAAGCACAGTTGTTTCTTTTCTTTGCAAAATAAACAAACACAAAATACCTATCTGCTATGGCTGCTAGAAACAAGAAGAGAAAAATCTTGTGCCGCAGTCCCCACTGGAGCTGGGCAGAAAAAGCCATCCGAAGCTGCAGTAACTCTGTTGTCCTGTGTGGGTGCCCCTCTTTGAGGATTACCTGCAGCGTGGCTTTAATTTCAGTCTGACTTTTTCTGCCATTTAGTGTATCTGCTCTTCCTCTCCCTCCTGACGTTGCTGTCTTCAGAGTATGTGGATTAATATTAATATTAGCTTAAGTAGCAAATAGTTAGGAAGGAAAATAATGTATGGCAAAACTAAATGCAATGATTTCCAAATCATCCACAGAGCTCTTTCTTTTCCATTTATAATAGAGAAGGGACTTTCTTTTTCCAAGGATGCTCCTTCCTGAAAATGAAGTGACATTAGGACTTAGGAAGCAACCCCATGGCAGCATCGTGATAGATGATGTCAGGCTCCCTGACTCTTGTTTGTCTGGTGCCCATAGTCTCCCTCACTGTTCTCCAGGTCCCTCCTGGTCCATCATCCTGCCCAGGGGTCCTCTTTCACAGCCTCTCCCAAACCCTTCCAGTGTGACAAACCTTACCTGTCCTGTGTTTCTCTCTCTCTCCCTCTCTCTCTCTCTCTCTCTCTCTCTCTCTCTCTCTCTCTCTCTCTCCCTCCCCCCACCCCAGGCCCTGTTCACAGTTGGGAAGCTGATAAACTGCACTAAAGTGATAATGGATGGTAATCAGTTAATGTGTTACCCTTCTCTGCTAACATTTGCATTTTGACAGAGTCTTTTTGAAGAAAAATCATTCCTAACAACAAAATGACTGCAATTGGGGAAATTTCAGCAACTGAGTGTGGCAGACCTAAGGAAATACATTTGTGACAAGAGGGGCTTTGATTTTTCAGACCACACCACTGTTCCCTCTTCTCACGCAGAGACCAAAACAAGAAGAGGCTTCTTAGGAAGCTTCTGGAAGACAATCCTGAGACCCAGGCCTGCAACAGAGAGTGACTCTAATCTCAGAGAGAAGGAAGAGATGCCCCACTAGAGACGCAAACTCTCCAAAATAGAAAGAGGGTGGGGCGAGGAAACCCCAGTGGAAGAGATCTGACATTTCTGGGCCATGAAGGAACCCGCCCCTGCACCTAGGAGGCTAGTAAGGCTTCGCAGCAGAGAGGGCTGCCAGGGGAAACGTCACATTAAACAGACTGTTTCCATAGGGCTGACTGCCAGCCACTGGGGGGTGGGGGGTGGTGAAGCAGTAGGTGAGGTGCAGAGGTATTTTCCAGGATTGCAGAGCTGCCAGAAGCCTGGGGAACCCACGCAACAGCCAGGCCCACCTCTGACCAACCACAGCCTCCTGATGGTCATGGTCACAGGTGTTCTTCAGAGCTGGTTGCATTGCAGAGTCACCAGCACCAGCTATCCTAACCTCCCTCAAATTGGCCGCACTGCCTTCTGCTCCAGGGCTGATATGTGTGCATGGATGCTGCTTCTTAGCCCGGACCCTGCCAACCTCCTCTTGCCTCCTTTCAGGACCTGCCACCTCACTCCTCAGTGGTAGTCCCAGTTACAGCAGAGCTCTCCTCTCACTTTCCTTCCATGGCTCTGCCTCACTCCCAGGAAGAACTCAGGCTCTTGGAGTTCAGATATGACCATACCTCACCCCAGGCCACCCACCCAAGCTCTCTCCTTTCTAGGGGATTCAAAACAAGAAGCTGCCTACAGCAGAGGGGACCCCATTGCCAAGCACTTGGCTGGTGTGCATGTAGCACAGGCCTGGTTGCATCTCAAAATAAATTCCACTTCCATAAAATAAATCTGAGAGCTGCAGGCTGGCCATGTTGGCAGGGGTAGCAGAGAGGCTAGCCACCACAGAGGAAGCAGGACCTGCCTAGCTGCTGCCATAGGGCCATCCTGTGCCAAGGCTCCTGGCACCCTCAACACAGCCCACAGGCAGGAGGGTAAGCCCTATGCAATGCAGACACTTTTTCCAATTTCTAGGTCATCTGGGTTCACTGTATCCCCCACACCAGCCTTAGGAGCTCAGTACAAGTGGACCAACCCACTTCTTCTCCAGATTCTGAGGGAGCCTTGTGAAGGGGAAGCCTTGCTGGAAGCTGAGTTTCACTGAGAAGGCCCTAGATTGAAACCCCACATACACAAATAAGATACACACTAAGCCAGCAAGGTTCCAGCCTCTTCCCTCTGTCGTCTTGACCTGTGAACTTTTCATGGGCAGGGCCTAGGCTTTCCCTGTGAGTCTCACAGTGCCAAGCAGGGGATGAGTCAGAACTGAATTAGTCTGGGTGGTTCTAGAGGGGGAACTGATGCCACCAGTGAAAAGTTATAGGTAAGTGGTTTGCAGTTCCATCGAAATAACTTTCAAACAAGCAGCTCTATCTAAAAATAATGGGTTATCTTGGGAGCTAATGAGATCACTGTCCCTAGAGGTATTCAAGCAGAGGCTCAAAAGGCACCTACAAGAAATAAAATAGTCGTCGATCAAGTACTAGCAGATGGTTAGTAAGTTGACTTCTAACGGTAGTTTTAAGACATAGTGGATATAAAAGGCTTCTGATTGGAGGGAGGAGTATTGATTGAGTATTGTTAGCCCACTTAGAATCACCACATCGGGTTGGGAGGGATGGAAAAGTAAATTAACTTTTCTCGAAAATCCATTATGTACTGGACACATTATCTTTAATCATCACAAGTATATGAGGTAGGGTTTATTATTCTTGGTTCACAGTGAGAAAGACAGATTTCAGAGATGCTCAGAACCTTACCCAAAGTCACATTGTGTCAGCAGGTAGCACAGCAGCGTGGGAGTCAGGTTGAGGGGCAGTTAGGCTGCACTACGTTTCTTTCTTCTGAAGAAGCTAACGTTGCCTTCTTCTATATCACCCTCTTGGAGCTCAAGCCTCCTCTTTGCTTCCACTGAGAGTGGACTTGTGCGCCAGCCTGTCTGACCATCCAGAATCTGTCACAAAAGCACATTCATTGGGAAGGATTTGAGAGTGGTTGTGCCAGGCACACACCAGCAAGGATAGTTTCTGCCACAGCAGTTAAAGAAGTGTCCTAGCCCCAGTGTGGCAGGTGGGACCTGGGTGAGGCTGCATAAGAGCCTGTGTACTTTTTCACTACTGCTGCTGCAGTGAGAGGCATGATGTGAGGTATCAGAAAAGCTGCCACTTTGGCAGTTTACAGACAAATTGCAATATTGTTTACAGCAGCCCACACATCCCCAGGGGCATCTGAGACCCGGCCATGCAGCAGCCGCCCTAGCAGGAAATCACCAGTGTAGAAGTAAGGTGATGTGGGATTGTGATTGATTCTGGGATGGGAGGACCCACGTAGTCTGGGGAAAGAGGCCGTAAGAGGAGCAAGGAGCCAGCAGACCATGCTACAGGTAGGATACAATCTTGGCTTTGGTCATTGCTGGTGGACAGGCAATAGCGCTCCTACCTAGAATAATCTAAACACTGCCTTTCGTTGACTTTGTTCTCTTTCCATTTACTTTAACCTCATGGGGAAACTGCAGCAAGTCAGTTTGAAAAAGACTCAAGAGTTAGCTCTGAGGTAGACTATTTAGGCACAAGTCTGGTAGAAAGTAGTACTTGTGGATCTCTTTGCTTCTTGCTTTATTTAAAGGAAGCCAGAAGTGACAAAGAGAGAGTCCTGCCATTTCCAGAAGGCCCAGAGAAGCAGCCAGACTTGGCAGGCAAGGAGAGCAGCAGGGCAGAGATCAGGCAAGTCTGCAGATCCCTAACTCTGTTTTCTAAGACCTGAGCCTAAGACCTTCCCTTTGGTTAGAGATACTTCGCAGAGACTGTGGTCTCTCCCTCACCTCCCAGCTTTTCTTTAGCCCCTCCCTGCAGTTTCTGTACTAGTTCCTGCCCACTGGGTCATTTCTCAGTGGGCCTATATGTCTCTCCCTCAGGTCCTGTGGCCCACCCTCTTTATGATCACTCTTCATGGAAAGTAAATCAAGAGATGCTAAAGGAGTGAGCACCGAGCCTGACTGAGGAATTCATTCATTCTAGCAGTTGCTCAGAAATCAAATGCCTTTCATATTTGCTGCTTATGAGATAGCTAAAAACATGTCCCAAAGCAATGGCCTGGCAGGGAAAGGGTTAGTTGCCGGAGAAAGGTGCTGACAGCAAGTAGCATTTCATCTGCACAACAGCTGTTCCTTTTGCTCCCTTGAAATGTCCTGAAATGGGACGTGGACCTGATGCACTGGCCAGGGACTATTTCTAAGTGAAATTCTATCCTGTGGACAGGAAATGTATTCATTCATTTGCTAAACTTGTCAGCCTGTAACTGAGCTTCCTATATGCATTTCCACCCAGCAGGGACAGGCAGTGGGGGTGAGCAAACCAGTTAAAAGTAGGGACACGAATTCATAATCAGGATTTACCAGATCCTCTTAGAAGGAGTCAGCGTTTACATGGCAATGAGATTATTTACAGAGCTATGAGCAATAGCAATAGCTGGTGAAAAATAAAGACTTAAAAAGCAAGAGAAGGGAGCAGGGTGGGGGATGACGCTCAGGGACCTTGTTGTTCTTGGAGCCCATGGACAAATGATTCTCAGACCACAGCAGACATCAGAACTGGATTTATATATCCTTCAGGAACTATTAGCATCATATATTAGCTCTGAATCTTAAAGCTTGAATTAAAGAGATAATGGTTTCTAGATTAAAAGAAACAAGATTTGTTTTTTGTTTGTAGCCAAGGAATTTTTCTTCCTTCCCCATGTAAAGATCAGGTGATGCTCCAGAAATTTCAAGCCCCTTGAGAAAGGAAGAAAAAAGGCAAACTCTGCAGGTGGCTGTGGTCTATTGGAGCAGCAACAGAAGTGGAAATCAGAGGGTCTCTCAGGGTCTGAAGAGATGCAGAGACACAAATCACAAAGTGGTTCCCTCAGGCCCACAGTAGGGGCCTCAGAAAGCTGGCCAACTCGTCAAGTCACTCTCATTCCGTCCTCCCATTGTCCAGATGCCTCCCTGGCCTGGGCTGGGGGGGTCACACCTGTTTTCAGGGCAAATTTTCCATGGGTTCCAAACTAGGCAGGGCAAGCAGAGTGGGGAGTGTGGGAAGACAGTGCACTTTGTTGCTCATCAGCTAAGCGTTGGTGTCTGAAAGCCTCAAACTGAAGGCATCAATAATTCAGACATTCATATGCTGTAGAGTATTTCCCCTTTTGTCACATTTCTGGCCAATTGATTTCCCCTGGCCGCAAACTTGCTGCTTTTAGAACATCATTAATAACAAATCGACTCTGGTAAAATTTGCCCTGGGAGGGGACAATGGAGGACCCAGAGAGGTTCCTGACCTTGTTTCCCTTGAGAAAAGGGGCTCTGACTGGTCAGAGCAGTAGAACCAGTGTATGTGAGCTGGCCCCCGCCCCCTCCTTCTGCCTTGGTAGAAGAGGGACTAGGGAGCAGAGAGAAAAGTGGCCCACCCTAGCCTCCTCAGTCTATTGCCAGAACCCTCTGATAAGGTTACTGGGAGGGAGCAAGGGAATAAGGGAGGGAGCAGGGGGAAAGTAACTTGGGAAGACTCACAATGAGAACACGGGCTTCAAACCCCTATCTAAGACTTCCTTCCCATTTATCTCCACCGCCGCCCCCCCCCCGCCCCCCGCCAAGATTCTATGGCTGAAGGCTTCCATGTCTAAGTCACAAGTCCCCATGAGATGGGCACCAATCGGGAGTCTGGAATTAGCCACAGAGCTGGTGGGTGGTCCCTGAAATCAGAGGAGATGGCTACAGCCCACTTCACCTACCTACGTAAGGCTGGTCCTGATTAAAAGTCCCCCTCTACCATTGTGCTAGGTAGAAGTCCTTCTGGAAAGGTGTCAGTAGAAGCCAATAGGAAATCCTGCCCTGAGCAGTGCCCTCTGTTGGAGGAGAGGGAGCAGGCTTCTACTCTGCTCCTGGGCAGAGTCATCCCAAGGTGTGTGAGCCAGGAAGCCCCAGACCCCTCCTCCACACCACTCATACCCATGAACCTCCCCCACCTACTCCAATAGCAACAAGCCAAAGCTCTGTCAAGAATTCCTGTTACAGGGAGGCTGTGATCAGACCAGGACTGAACCATCTAACATCTCTACTCTCATCCTCTGTGTTGTGAGCACAAACATCAGCCAAGATCAGGGCCTCCCAGAGGGCTCTGCTCTGCTGATCACACAGCGGAGGCCTCCCAGCTCTCTCCCAGCCCCATGCGTTATATCCCTGGAAATCTCCTGGCTGGCCTGGTATTGATTTGGCTTTGAAAAGGAGTCAGTGAGAAAGACACACACCTCAGGACTGAAATAGAATCTGCCCTTTGCAGTTGCAGCAAATAGTCCGCAGCTGAGTCCATTTTGAACATGGCTAGTCTGGGTGAAGAGGCGGAGCTCCTGGCCCCAGATCTGCCCGCTGCAGCTAGTTCTTGCCTTACAAGGCCAGGGGGGCTGGCTACAGTGGGCAACTTGTCCTAATGTTTTACGGGAAGAATATTGTTTTATATTCTCACGCACAGCTTGGAGCCTGAGCCCACTATATGGCCAGGCCTGGAGAGATTGCAGGCCTGTGCTAAACAGACTACAGGGAAATGCCGTTTTCTTAGGGCTTTACAAGCAAACAGTTTGGGCTTGAGGACTAAGATGGTTACTGGGCCTGGGTGGGCAGAGTCTGAAGCCATAGATTGCTCCAGTCCAGTTTCCCATCCCAAATGAGTTGACCTCATGTACCTAAGTATATACAGCATGGGCTGGACACTTTGGCCCCTTGAATTGCCTCATCCTGGAATGGAGGTTAGAGCTGCAGGGGGCTTGATGGGCTATCTATGCAGATGATGCAACTGAGGCTGGAGAGTTTGAATGTTTTGCTTAAGATTGCCTAGCCAGTGGTGATTCTATTTCCATGGATCTCTTCCTTTTTGGAATCTCTAAGAAAGTCTTCTTTTTCTAAACTTCGTAAGTTTTTCTAAACCTCAATATTTTTTCAGCATCTCTAAAAGGAATTAGACACCTGAAGGGATGTCCTGACTTGAGTAGAAGAGTAAAGCTGGTGAAATTTTTCTTCCATATCCTACATTCCCTGTTGTATATTTCTTACCTACATTCACATTCTTCCATACTTTCCCCTAGAAAGAAACTGGTTTTTATTAAGCACCTAATGTATGCCAAGTTGTTTGCAATTTATAGCAACTCCATGAGGCAAGGGCTATTATTCCTGCTACTATGTTGAATGAACAGGACCAATGAGATACATACAAAAGGAAAATTTGTGTTTGCTTGCCACTATCACTCTAAACTTGTTTTACGGCTAGTTCTTTCCCTCAACACTAGGTAAAATCTCTGACTTTTTGGCTCATTCTTAGAAAATATAAGTCACTTTTAGTCATAAACATAGTATCTAGATTCAATAATTTAGCGTCCAGTTCAATAAAATAATCAATACATCAATCTTTACATGAAGATATAGTAACCAGGATATTATATGTTTCTGCTGTTATAACAAACAACCCTAAAAGCTCAGTGATTAATGCATAAATTTTACTTCTGACTCATTCAGAGTACACTGGAGGTCGGGATACTCTCCCAGGCAGCTGTTCTCCATGTGGTGACTCTGTGATCCAGGCCACTTTGGTCTCGTGGTTCCATGTGCCACAGGGAAAGAGAGAGCCTACAGATACACACAGGGTCCTTTCTGTGCCTCAGTCTGGATAGAACACACATCACTTCCAATCACATTTCCTTTTCCAGAACTAATCATATTGTCCCACCTAACTTCAGGGGGCTGAGAGTATGCCCATGAAGGAAGAAAAATGAAGAGGAACTGCTGAACACATGACATGGTCTCTGTCAGTAAGGATAGCCCTTCTCCCCACTGCCTCAACCTCAGTCGACTCCTGCCACAGCAGTAAGGGGATAGGTGTGCTGTCAACTTCCTCTTTCTTTCTCAAACCCCTCCCCTCTGCTCAACTGCTTCTGACCCCTCTGGAGTTGGAGTGATGGAAAGGGAGAGAAGGTGAGAAGAGCAAGAAAGTTTCCTTTCGACATGTACCATAGTAAAAGGGCTTCAAGGGCTCTGGGTCTAGAAAACGTCTAAAACTGTCTTCCCTCTCATGGGTGCTTTCATGTCTTGTCAGAGGCCCCACTGGAAACAACTGACAGCATTTCTCATAACTCAGGCTCTGCTATTGCCCAGGCCCTGGTATTCTGATTGCCTACTCCACAAAGATTCTCCAGACTGGATTTCCACTGCAACCTCTTTGGGTAAGATTTAAAATGGATTCAGGTCTGTTCTCCCTCCTATCAGTGCCTATACAGTCCATAGAAGACACTTTTGACAATTTAACCTTAAAAAACCCCAAGAATATGTTCAGCTCCAGAGCAACAGCAACTCTCCTTAGCTTCACAACAAAAACAGCTGGCTTTTAGGCCTTCTTACCTTTGAAGTTTTCATGGGCGGAAGTCAAACGCCAGCTTCCTGGATCCCCCTAACTGCTGGGGACAATATTAGACACTTCAAGTGGTACTTCTCTGTGATTTGAGGTGCAGGAAAAGTACTTTCATTTTTCCCTTTAAGGGGGAAGGGAAGCTCTGAGCAATGCTCATCTCAGAGGCATTCTCTTTTAAAATCCTCTCTTGATTTTCAACAATTTGTCAATATCTGATTCACTCATTGTGCGTAAGGGATTTTGAGAGCAGTCCTAATGCATTTTCAGATAATTATTTTGTAAATTCTGCATACATCCTAGTGTGTTTCAATCAATTTAACACTATGTAACACAAGTGATAGACACACAACCCAACTTAAATTGTTTGAAGCAAAATGAAGGGTTTATTGTAAGAACTTAAGGATGTCTCATGAAACTCAAAAGCATGAATTCAACTGGGGTTTAGGAATTAGTATAACCAGGGGTTCATATTCTCTCAGGACTTTCTCTACCTTTTGAATTACTGTTTCCTGGCCTCTGCTTCATTTTATTTCTCTCCTTCTTCAAGCCTACTTACCCCCTACTTTCTCTGGTCTAGTCATGGAAAACATGGCTACTGACAGCTCCAGAAATACACATCTTATAGTAACCACAAAAAGAGAGACCGTCTACTTTCTCAGGCCCAAGACCAAGAATCCTGGGGAAAGAGGCACACAGGATCAGCTTGGTTCCACAGCCCTCACCTCCACCAATCAGTTCTGTTTGAGGATGGAGACTTGTTATAACTGGCAGTTCCCCCTTCAGCCCTAGATGCTGTGTGAAGTAGGAAATCTCAGAAGATAGCAGATGCTAGGAGCCTCTGAGTACTTTTCCATCTGTCCAGTCATTTGTATTTGTGCTAATGTGCCTCATGGTTCAAACTCTAACTTTAGTAGGATTGGAAGGTGGCATTGGGGTCCTGGTTTGTGCAAAAGCCACAGAATCCAGGCCATCTAAAGGAGCTCTCTCCTCTACTTCTTTCATATAAAGGCTTCTTTTCTACCAATCATAAGGCGTTTATCTCATACTGCCTTCAATTGTGAGGTAACTGCCCAGAGTCTTACCTTTCGTACAAGATTGCAAATACCTAAGGTCTGAGACTATGTTTTTGTCATATTTATATACTTCAAATCATTCTAAGCACTGCCTTATATATGACATTAATTTATTATATTTAATTAATATGAACAAATGAATGAATGATTCCAGAGGACGTTTTGCTTTCCCTGTGAACCTATTTAAAACATACCTGAGAATGACCAAGGGAAAAACACTCTGAGTCTTGGGTAGAATTTCTTGCTTCCCTCCCAGGAAATCTGGGTTTCATATACAAATAAGGTTAAAGTTTAAAATAGCATCCAGCATAATATTTTGTACATCAAAAATGCTCAGCAAATATTTGCTGATTGGCTCAGAGACACTAAGCACTTGGCTCCATATTGTTCTTGCACCATCTCCATGTCCTAGGCCATCTAGCCTTCTACTAACTCATCTGCAAAGCTGAAACCACTCTGCAGTCACTCAGATACTGGATTCTTCTCAGCAGGTTTGTTTGCTCAAAGAACTTTACTCTTCCATTTTGTTTTCAAAGGACTTAGAGCTCAGAAAGGACTTCTCCAGAGCAAGGAAACAGGATGCTGAAACAAGAGAAAGATAGTAACTGTGAAATCACCCTGACCTTAGGTTTGCTTATCCTGACCAATCTTGAGAAGAGGCAGCTTGAGGTTGAGTAGTAGATCATTTCCTAGAAATATGGAGCCGAGAGAAGTCTAGGAAAAGGTCAAAGGGAGGAGTCTGATGAGACAGAAACTTGTTCTGAATCAAGCATTAGAAGGATGCTAAAACTGGGAAAGCATATCATTATTTAAACCTCCCATTAAGATTCTGTTGGGCTGAGCATGGGGGGCTTGCTAATTTCAGGAAATGACTGAGTAGTTGAAAATACCCAAAATTAATTGATGGTTTTAAGGAAGAAATAGAGTGTAGGTAACACTGCGTCATAAACCCGTGAGTGGAGAAGAGTAAGACTATTATTTCTCATAATT
The DNA here is from genome assembly GCF_000151845.1 of Pteropus vampyrus. NCBI lineage: Eukaryota > Metazoa > Chordata > Mammalia > Chiroptera > Pteropodidae > Pteropus > Pteropus vampyrus. Next base: position 2,851,125 of record NW_011888891.1, on the reverse strand, counting down.
CCTCATGCCACAGGACAGAATAGTAATAGTTCGAGTTGTATGTGATGAAATCTAATGCTGTGGCATAATTTTTTCTCATTGATCGGTTCTCAGCCTATCTCTGGTGATTTATAGGAATAATAGGGAAGGAGTGCTCATTGTAAGATAGCCAGGGCTGGAGAGGTTTATGTGCAATACTGGTTTCCAGAGTTAATAGATTTTTAATTATGGTCTATGGAATAGTATTACGCTTCTAGAGGCAGCGAGCCTGAAACGTAGCCACTTCTAGTTCATCAGAACCCACTTACCACTCCAAACTAGGCATCTGAGCAAAACAGGAGATGCTCCTACTCTGGTCAGTGTCCTGGGACACGTCTGACTGGAGTGGGTCTAAGTTCCATCCATCATCAACAGAAACCTAATGACCCTGAACTATGCATTCCCACATGTTTGAAACTGAAAAACCGGAAAAGGTGTGGCTTATTGAACCAGAACTATACCTACTCTGCCCAGTGTAAACGGTGGCCTAGGAGAGGTTTGATCTAAGTAGGGTCTATGATAGGAGATCTTAACAGGAGTCATGGCTAAGGGTCTAATTAGGAAGAAGGTAGTAAAAGAGGACTCAGAGTCAGCAGCAAAGAGAACAAGAAGGCATCAAAGTTGATCCAAGACTCCCTAGTCAGGAACAACAGCCACTTTTCCTCATTGTTGTAACCTTAGCACCCAGCACATTGTTTGAAACAAATGGGCACTCAAATATTTATTGAATAAATGAATGAAACCAGTCTGTGGAGTCTGCTACAGGAATACCTTTGACCTGTATTGCTCACAGAATATTTGCTTGCTCCTCCACTTCCCCAGCCCTCTTGTAGGTGAGTGTGGCCATAGACTAGGATAGGCCAATGGACTGTGGGTGGAAGTGATGCAGGACATTTAAGCATTAGTGCACAACTCTCAGGATATCTCTTCCCCTGTGATGGTGACTGTAGAAGTAGCATGTTCCAGATGATACAGGTCAAGATGTAGGGATTTCTATCAACCTGGGTTCTCCAAAGCTCTATCATCCTGGGTTCTCCAGAGCTCCCTCTCCCTCTCCTGACCAGTGCTGGATAGGTAATCTGAATGAGAAATAAACCTGCGCTGTGTTAAGCCATAGTGATTTCCTTAGCCAATCCTGAATAAATACAATAGACTAGATTTACCAATTGTTTAGTCAGCTAAGGTTGCTATAACAAAATGTCATAGACTGTTGGCTTAAACAATAGACTTTTATTTCTCAGTTCTGGAGGCCCAGAAGTCCAAGATCAAGGTGCCAGCAGATTTGGCTTCTGATGAGAACCCTCTTCCTGAATTACAGACAGATGCCTTCTTGCTGTGTGCTCAAATAGCCTTTCCTCAGCACATGTGTGTAGAGAGAGAGAGAGCTCTTGTTTCTCTTCTTCTTCTTATGAAGACTCTAATCCCATTAGGGGGGTGTGCCCTCATGACCTTATTTAAACCTAATTACCTTCCAAAGGCTCCACCTCCTAATACCATTATGTTGGAGTTTAGGGCTTTAATGTATGAATTTGGGGTGATAAAAACATTCAGTTCGTAACACCAATTAAATCCAGTAGCATCCTTCCAACTCTCTTTTTGCACCCTCTTGCAAAAAGGTCTCTTTCTTTGAAAGTTATGTAATCTGGTTCTCCATCCTCTAACTTTTTTATTCATCTTTGTCGCTATTATCTTCCATCTTCCTTTCACTCCCCTCATTTGTTACAGATTTTATTTGCTGGCTCAAAACTTTCTTTTGCTCTTCACCCTCTGTCACCATTTGTTTTATAACTATACCAACTATTCAGCCAAAGTCTTAGCTTCAAAATTCCTTGACATTATCAACTCCAATAACATTCATCTACATCAACTTTGACCAACCCTCCTACGGTCACACTCTAGATCATATTATCACATAACTCTTCCACTTTTAGAAATGCAAATCCCAATACATCAATTTCCTTTCCCCTCCTTTTCTCCTATGCTGTTGTTAAACATCATTTAGACCTCGCATCTTTAAAGTCCAACCTATGTTTTCGCCTCTTCTACTGGACCCTAAGCTCCCTGAAGACAGGATTGTGTCATATTTCCTTTTATATTCTCAGCACTTATCACAATGCATGGCCCAGGGAGTCATGCAGAAGATACTTATGACAAGTGGATGAACAAAGTGGCTGCTACTGCACACCTGGTGAGTAGTTCCCTACAGTCTGTTAAAGGTGTTGTTTGGTAATTGACATCATAGATTCCTCTCAAGAGAATCTGGACAGAAGCCAAAAATCAGCATTCTAATTCTGGTCCTATTGTCAATTACTTACAGAGTCTTGAATGAGACCTCTGAGTTTTCACTGAATCTCAACTTCCTTTTTGTCTTTTTTTTTTTTTTGCTGAATTTTTAATAGGAATCTAATTAAATCATGAATGTGAAAGTGATTTGAAAATGTAAAGAACCCTACAGAAATATAAGAATCGTTACAATAATACCAGTGGACTTTCTATTGCTCAGCATGTACTGACCTGTCAGATTCACATTCTTCCTTACAGAGGAAGAGCTGTGAAAATGTAGAGGGAACCAAGTACCCAGAAAGCCAGAGATGAACCTTGAGATCCTCAGACCATCACAATCTGCTTCTTTGAGACTTGCCTATTCTTTCATTTACCAACAGTCATTAATTTTCTACTATTTTCAGCTGATCAGTACAACTCGGGCCTTGCCTTCATGGAGCTCAGTCTTTTGATGGAAACAGATGAGTAAACAAGTGATTGCAATCAGTGTGATAAAAGCAAAATAGAGTAAGTACTGATGCTGGAGGTGAAGAAACCCCTAATTCTTTGCGGTAAGAGGGACGCAGATTTTCACAGAGGAGGGGACTAGGCTCTCCTCAGCTACACAGGATCAGCTATCTTGGAGACACACTGATTATGTACCTAGAGGAAACAGGTACATAATAAAGAACTAAACACAACTGGAAATTGAGCTTCATTCCTTAACTCTTCCCTAAGGCTATGTTCCTTGCCCTGGCATTATCTGGGCATGGCCACAAACATTCCAGATGTGTGTGTAATTATTCTTCTTAACAATTCTAAGAGGTTTAGGCCCACCACCTGCTTCTGTGTGAATTATATCTAGGCCTCTGAGGCCAAATTCTGTATTCTTCTCATCTTGTCACACTGCCCATCATACTTGGAAAGGATTCAGTGTCAGAACTTAAGGAGGAGGATGAAACTCTACCACAGCATCTGGGACTGGCTTTGGAGCTTTAAAGTATGGTTACTATCCAGGTGACCATGTAGCCTCCAACCAGAATACTTCCTATACTTGTTGTTCCCTGCAGTGCAGGCCAAACAGATCTATACCTCATTATGCCAGATTTCCCACTCCTGTGCAATGGAAATAAATGCTATCTGCACAGGAGAAGCACAGAGGGACTTCCAGCTAGCCAGGCAGGACTGGGGATGACAGAGTGGAAATCACCCCCAGATATGACAACCTCACAAAGCAAGTGTATCTTGAGACTCTGTTCCATGGCAGGCAGACAGGCTGTCCTCTTAATCGCAAAGGCCTTGGGGACTCCAAGCATGGCTCAGCCTGGTATAATATGTATATTTAGGGGGCACATTCACCCCATTTCCTCCTGTACAGCAGATCCTAGTGAGGACATAGCTCAATAATCTTATTGCCACCAGTTCCAGAGCATAGCATGAAGAAACGATTGGGGCATTTTTAGTAACCTGTGGAGAGACAGAAGAGATTAGGGCTTCAAAGTTAACCTCTTTTTCTTTACTCTTATCCTAGCCCCCTAAGTAGGTCTCTCTGTCTCTCTTCCTAAGTGGGTGTGGGGATTGGGGGGAGAGCAACAGGGGGCAGTGGGGAGAATATCCAGATGCAACCTTTGATATTGAAGTCAGTATTTTCAATTACTTTCCACTTATTTCTCCTCCTGCTTTTTCTACTTGTGACTATGGAAACTTGTAATAAATGTCCATTTAGATACACAAGGGGGACAGTTTGAGAAACAAAAGACAATATATTTTTATCAGCCCCATGCTCTGCTTTCTCTTATATATATCCCTCACCACTGGCTTACTGGGTGACATTCATAGCTTAGCAGAGAAGTGGCCACATCATCAAAATCCACTGTGAGCCCACCATCTTGGAGCCCTCTCAATGTATGGGACCCTGTCTTTATGAATTGAAAGAGGGGTGCTCCTGCTTGGATGTGGGACATCAAATGTAATGCCTCTGAAACACCCAAAGGGACAAGTTTCCAGAATTGAGGGATGTTTGAGATGTAGGGGTACACAAACTACTTTCTCATCCCCAGAGACAGGATGATCCAGACAGGAAGCAATTATGCTGCACCATAAAGCTTAGAATCAAGAAGTCTATGCATCTGAATATAACATATCACAGTGGGTAGGGCATAGAGTCTCCAAATTATAGCATCAACATGATGCACTTCTTCATCTACCAGCTTCACTGGATGATGACTGATTCAAAACATTATCTTTATATTAAAACAAATATACATTGTGGGGAAATGCAAAATTCTGAAGAATTTTTACAATACTCTAAGAGGTTAAAAGGAATTTTGTACCTGTAATAGTAAGTGTAAAATACCCTTTCACCCTTCACTGGGACTATTTCACTAAAAAGTTGAGAGGTTCTGCCAAGCAGTCTTCACCTTTTTGGTGCCCAATAATGGTTATCATTTTCCAAAGATCCACTGGAAACATTCTTTAGCATCCTGGCAAACCTAATTTTAAGCCAGTTCTAAGACAACTCAGATTCGAAGCCTGTCCTTCCAGAATGCAGAAGACCAGTTCAACACTATCCTGATGCTCCTCTCTCCTTGCTCGTAATGTCCCCAGGATACTTTCCCACTCACTTCCCCAGGCTTCCAGTTCAAAGGCCAAGTTTTGAAAAGATGCAATTGCTCTTAAATGCCTGAATGTCACCCACTAAATTGAGAAAACCTAATTATACTCATTTAAAGATGTACAGCATAGAACCAAGAACAGAATCAATACTCATTTTCTATCCACTAAAAAGAAATGACAAAGGAAGTTGTCCAACAGACCAGCCTTTCAACTTGAGCAGCACTGATTTATCAGACACTTGGCAGGTGGACCTGAATTCCCAGGCCTAACTTCCTCCCCTGTGTCCTCCCTGTCCTTCTTATTTCCCACATTTCTGGCAAAGGAGACTTTGAGCTGTTCCTGTAGATATTTCCAATAGCACCTGGACCTTCTTTGGGGCTGAGTTGAGGCTTTTGATTCTCAGGACAGATTAAGACCCTCAGGGCCAAACTCTCTGGCTCAGGGTCAAATATTGCTGAGGCAAGAAGGTTTCATGCCTGTCCCTTGCCCTCTGTAGTACAAAGAGAAGAAGAAAAGCCAGAAGAACCACCTTACCCTCAATAAAAACCTCAGATGGGAAATAGATAGGTCAAGTCTATTGTGGTAATGGGCACACTTACTAGGGATGCAAATCCTGGATCTTCAAAGCAAGGTACTTTTTCACTTCTGTTTTTCACATGATCTCTTTCTTTTTTATTTCTTTTGTATAGAGGCAGAGGGCTCTTTCTTTGTCCCTAGATGAGGCACATGAAGGGGTTCAGAATATGCCGCCCCCAAATATGCCATCTTGGCATACCAATTATTTTGAGCTGAAGGCACGTGAGAAACAGCAGATGCAAGAAGGGCTCTCTGACTTCCCCATTTCCACCTAAAAGCAGGTCATATAATTCCCATGAGAAAATTGCCCTCCCTGTGCCAGAGAGCGAAGGACATTCATATGACCACCAGAGAATGGGAGGCAACACCAAAAAGAATTCGTGCAAATAAACTTTCTAAAATAAGTTATCTTCCATTAGTTTGCCTCGTGTATTTCTCGGTCACCATCCTACAGTTTACCACCCGTGTAAGCTTTAACCCCTACTTCCTTTTTTTTTGTCTTGTCACATCTTTACAATTTTTCATTCTTTATTAAAAAGGTATATAAGCTCTAAGTCTTCACCGTTTCTTTGGGTCTTAATTTTCCCTATGATGGCTCCATTTGCTCATAAATATTAAATAGAAATTGTATGCTTTTCTCCTGTTAATCTGTCTTACGTCAGCTGATTTCTCAGGCCCAGCCACAGAATCTAAGAGGAAAGAGGGAAAAGGTTTTTCCTCCTCTACACACACCTGGGTCCATCTGGAACCAGGCTTGACAACTCTGGTTCTCCCTGATCCTTTTTGTGCCTGGGAAGCTGAGACGGGCCTACCTACACCCTCTGCACTGTGGCTGGTCAGATGAGGCCAGTTCAGTGTCTTTCTTTCCCACTCTCCCTGTAGGCCATGGTAAATATGATTTGTGTCCTAAATTTCAGTTTCAGGATTTGGCCTAAACCACAGTCTCCCATGAGTTTTTGCCAGAGTTTGGCACTGCCATATTGTTTAATAAAGTGGTACTTTCCGTGTCCCCCCATCCCCCCCCACCTCATTTTATTATTGTTCTTTGTGAACATACCCCATCTGTCAGCTCCCTAGAGAAGAGGAGGTGAGTGACATTCTGGACCCTAACAATGCTTGTCACAAATATGAGAACCTGGACAGAACCACAAAGATTGCACAAAGCCTCCACAGTCACACACTTGGCATATGCTTCACAGTAACTGTGGTGAGGTCCATTTAGCTGTTATTCCCGCTTGTCAAATGAGGACTCTGAATCCTGAGAGATATAAAGTCTTCTGATGATGATGATCATAACAGCTAGGGAGAGACAGAATCAGGCTTGGATTCTCAACTCTGGATGGAAGACATATAGTAGAAATGATGCAGCCTCGGAGCCAGGAAGACCTCTTCTTGAATACCAGCTGCCCAACTCTCTTGCTTTCTGATTAATTATGGTGGAAGAGGGGGATAGGGGCTCGCTCTGACTTTGTCCCTCAGTTCCAACATGGCTTTTCATTCCCCTCTGCTGCTGCTAGTCACAGTCCCTCCCTCACCACAGTGCCAGCCTCATTTCTCCTAAGAACCTTGCACTATGGATCAGAGAATGAATTCAGGATCATCCCAAGGGAGAGGAGCTTTAAAACAAGAATACCCATCTGGTTTCCATAAAGAGATAGGGGCAGGGTGGGGGAGGGGACCTAGGCTCCTCCTCATCAGGCTTTCTGTAGAGGGGACCCTTCCCTATCCCCAGTCTGCATTGTTACGTAAACAAAGTCCTTGGTACAAGGGCGGATTGGATGCAAATTGAATTAAGTCTCCATCTGTTAGTTTATTCATTGCTGAGTTTTGTTTTCTTTTTTCTTTTTTTCTTTTTGGACTCCCCATGTTTCATACTGCTAATGAGCAGATCAAGTAGTATTAGGGGTTGTGGGCAGGAGGTTCCTCTGCTCTGCTGGGAGCCCCAGTAAGCTCTGTGACACTTCCAAAAGACACCCCTCCCCTTTCCATTCTCCCTTTGGATTCCTGCTGCCTCAGTTCTCTTAGAAAAGATGCCCAAGCTGTTGATTCAAAATAGACGTTCATTTGCATGGAATTAGCATGTTGCTCATTTAATGTTCAATTAAGTCCTCAATCCAGGATGTGGTAAGGGGATCTGGCTAAGAGAGGGACATAAGGTGTATACTTCGGGTGGTCCCTCAGGAAGACAGTGTCGAGAGAGCAAATTCTCATCAGCAGTTTCTGAGTTCTGTCCTCTGCTGTACATAGGTTAGCCCTGTGACAGCAGAAGGGGCAGGAAGTTACCTTTCAGGCAGGGGCCTCCGGTCTCCTCGCCCACGTTCTGTCTTAGCACTAGAAATACCTGCCATTAGTCTCTTGGGAAAGCTTGGTTGAGGAGAGGAAAGAAGACGGTAAGGAACCTGGGGCACCTGTGAAAATACCAGCAGCAATAATAACAATGAATATAATCAAGGCCACTGTTTACTGGTTTTCCACTATATCCAGACATTGTTCAGATTTTAATTCTAACCTTTATTAAAATCTTTACAGATAAATGGTATCATATCTCCCAGTACTCTCTCAAGTGCAAGTATCTGAAAAACATAACTCTAATAGGCTAAAAAAAAGAGAAAGGAGGAAAGAAAGGAAAAGATTAGAAAAGAAAAAAGAAAAGAAAAGAAAAAGAAAAGAAAGAAGAAAGGAAGGAATGAAAGAAGGAAGGAAGGAAGAATGAAAAGGAAAGAGGGAAAGAAAGTGAGGAGGAAAAAAGGTGTTTGTGTTGGGGAAAGGAATGTTGATTTATATAACTAAAAAAAAAAAAAATCCAGGGGTTTCAGGGTTCAGGACCTTTGGGATTTAACAGCTCAAACACTGTCATCAGGACTTGGTCTCTCTCCCTCTCAGCTTTCCTTTCCCCAGATTGGGATCACTCTGAGACAGGTTCCTCAAGTTCCTCAATTTATTTGCTCCCAGCAGCTCCAGACTTAAGTCTAGGAGGAAATAAAAACCCTCTTTCTCAATGATTTCAATTCAGGTCCTGGGCCAGATTTTCATTGGCATAGATTCGGCCACACGTTCATCTGTGAATTAGTCACTCTACTGGGAGACACAATGCCTGTTAATAACAGGGCAAGCTCGGGTCACATGCACACCTCAGAGAAAAAAGATGTGACATTAAAGCATCCTACCCTCGAAAATCACCAGGCCTGTGTGTCAGAAGTAAATTGGATTCCTGTTACAGAAGAAAGAGGAATAAATGCTAAGTGGCAAAAAAACAAACAAACAAAAAAACAATAACTATCCGCTGCAGATATCCTGCCCTTGATGGATTAGGAAAAACATACTCGGAAGGGTAAATTATTTTCCTAGTGTCATATAGCCAGTAAAGTGCAAATTGGTATTCAAATCTAGAGTTTATCATCTCTGAAGCCACATACTGCATGTCATCCTTCCTCTTACATTGAGTATGGGTGGGGAGGAGAGAGAAAGAGAAGGAGCGGTGTTAGAAGTAGAGAAATGTTTATAAAAAAAAAATTTTGCTAACAATATAGATTGAGCTTTCAAATGCCATGATATAGTACAAGTAGATCATGGGAGAAGAAACCCATTAATCCATTGGAACTAACTATCTCATGGTGAAAATACTTCTATATTCTAGAACAAGGGATCTTGGGAAATTTGAGATCATCTGGACCGACATAAAGCACTTGGCACAGTACCTTTCTATCTACTGCCCCCTCGATAGGTACAGAAGGCCAGGTGTTACCTGGGTCCCTCCTCTTTTGCCTTTAAGAGATATGAGTGTGTGTGTGTGTGTGTGTGTGTGTGTGTTAATTTATGAGAAAAAAAATTAAAGAATTAACTTTTATAATTTTCTATACCTCTGTTATTGTTTTGGACACTGATGTCCCATAAATATCCCTAACACTGCTATTACCCAGTGCTGCCTTAGCTGAGTAATTCACAATGGGGGCTGCAGCAACTTCGACCTTGTGTCTGCCATATTGCCCCATGTGTCCCACAGGATTCTTTGATTGTGAGCAATAGAAGCCTCTTCTGGCTAACTTAAGTTAAAGGGTATGTGTAGTTACAGAATAGACAGAAGAACAGAAATCAGGACCGGTCCAGGGATATGAGAGGTTAAAAGTAATTGGGGCACCCAGCCAGGCAGGCAAATTAGAATGGATTTAACCTGCTCTTTGCTCTTCAAGCTTTGCCTCTCTGTATAGTTGTGTTTGCATAGAGAAAAAGTGACTTTTTTTTTTTTTGCTCAGAGATGCTTCCATTCCTTTAGTTGTTTGCCTTTTCTAAATATCACAAAGGGCTAGGAGTGGCCCTGAAAGTGATAAACAATCTTCTCAGGTTGCTGCCATCAAAAATACATCTGCTCCAACAATTTCTGACCTTGAATAATTCTACTCACAGTTCAGATTCTAAAGAGATTTTGGCTAGTTGAGCCCCTGATAGACAGTCTCATGAGAACTTCATGGAATCAAGAGTCAGAGGAGTGAAGTGGGAGGAGGGAGAGACCCCAAAGGAAAATCAACATTCTGTGTCAAAAGAAGGGAAAACATTGCTGGGAAGACAAAACCAACAGGTGACCACCTCACCCCACATACTGAACAGGAAGCAAATAGTCTACTTTACTCAATGCTGCCATGTTACCAAACCCTACAAAGAATCATCCACATTAAAGTCATGTGTTTGGCACCCCCTGGAGTTGTGTGGCACACTTTCTACTTTACCAGTTTTTCTAGGTATAACTGGGCTACAGTTGATATATTCTCAATTCTTTTGCTGAAAGATCATGTAGATCTCTCAGCCAGCATGATGTCGGAGGATCCCAGCTTATGGTTCTTCCTATCTTGCTGTTCCTTTCTATCACCTAAGGAAAGGAGACCTATGTCTTCAGAAAAAGTCTGTCCCACTTGAATAATCCCTTGCACCCCCCGCTTTTAAGCCTTCCAATCTGCATCTCATACTTTACTCTCTGTGAAAATTACCCTGCCCAATTGAAAGAAGATTCTGCTCCTTCTTTGCTTCTTATGTCTCGCAAACTCTACTAATTTAATAAAATGATAATCAAGGTTTTTCTCTAGTTGTAGAAATGGAAGTGGTGAGTGCTCTAGTTTCAGTTCCCTGTTCTGAACTAGTTTCCTTATTAGTTACCTTAGAAGCAAAAACACTAAAGTGAGTGGTATTCTTCTCCCACTCTGACCTCACCTAAGAAAAGCAAAGTCTTCCCTTTAATGTGTCTTTGACCTTGCTCCTTGCAGAAAAATTACCCTTGAATTACTGTGCTAAGCAGCTTTTGACCCCTTCCTGAGCCTGGCTTACGTTTTAAGAGCCATCACATTAGCTGTGAGTAGCTGTGCCTGAGCCATCTGGGATGGCAGGTACCAGCTCCAATTAGATTTTTTCCAATCCTCAAATCTTCCTCCTGATAGAAGCTGGCAGAGGTTGGTCTCAGATCATCACCACACATTTTCTATTTAATTCTGGTCCACCCTGCTCTTGATTCTTCCAACTATTAACCTTGCTATTCATTTCTCTGTTTCTGCCCTTTGCTTGACCTTTAGACTTAATTCATGGCACTGCTTTTGTACCTACTGTCTCGGTACCTCTCAAGAACTGTTTTGTTCTCTTCCCACCTGACCTACTGCTGCTGGACCTAGATATAATCGTGAGAATTTTGTCATATTAGAGAGCTGTCTGGAAAGCAGGGAGAAGTAATACAAGAAAATGAAACAAGGTTGGGTAAGTTTTGATGAAATGTAATTTCATCAAAATATAAGAATCTTGCTCAAGGAGAGCCAGAATGGCAGGGGTGGTGGGACTGGTCACCCTAGAACAGATTGACAGTATTGAGTAAAATGGGAGAAAAAAGCTGGTATTAGAAGCAGGAAAGAACAATCAAAGTCAGCCTCAATGCACCAGGCAGGCTGTACCTAACCCTCTCTAACCAACAAGACTTCTTTTACGATAGTAGCCGATGCAAGACTCAACCTCCACTGCAACATGGATTCCACAAGTACAGAACAGGGCAGAATGAAAAGAGCTGCAATACTTGAGAAGGGTGGAGGCAGCTAGGACAGTAGCAGCCCACCATTATCACTGCCATATCCAGCAATTTCTTGCCATTTCCGATAAACATGGAGAAGAAATTGTAGTTATACTGCTGCCAGAATATCCTCCCAGCATAATCCCAAGGGATCTAGATGTGTGGAGTGAATGAACTAGAAAAATCTGATTCAGGAAGCATCAGAATGATGGGCCCAGATATAGCACCCAGGGACTTGATTCCATCCTGGAGACAGATTTGAACGAGTGGTGAGAAGAGTCGGGGGCAGGTGGTGGTCAGGTGCTGCAAGCCAGCTCCTCTCACACCAATGTTAGTCTTGAGTGAACCCAAACATCCCAAATATCTCAGTTGTTCTCAAGTTCATGATGTCCCAAGAGGCTCTCCTAGGCTCTAGACTTCACATCCAGCTATCCATTAGATTTCTCCACCTGGATATTCCACAGTCATACCACACGTAACATGGCCCAAACTGAACCATGTCCCACCCCCAAACCTTCTGGACTTCCTATTTCAGAGAAGTGCATGTTTTTACCCATATAGAATTTCCCAAGGCAGAAACTTCAGTGCTATTCCTGACTCCTCCCGCTCCTTCAAACTCCTTGAATTTAGTCAACCACTGAGACATGCCAATTCTACCTTGTAAAAAACTATTGAACTTGTACTTATCTCCATTCCTACTACTATAGCTCACCACAAGTCTTGCCTCAGTCACTGCAACAGCCTCTAGCTGCCATTGACTCATTAGCTACTGCTCTTGGTCTTGTTCATTGCATCTCCCATGCTTTTACTGTGCTTAAAAATCCTGCAGTGGCCCACATTTGTTGAGGATAAAGTCCAAGCTCAAACACCTTGCTTATCGGACTTTCTGAGATCTACCATTGACCAGTCCTCTAGCTTCATTCCTCACTATAACCTGCTTCAAATTTTATGCTCTACAAACACAAACACACGTGTAGTTCTCCCTTCACATGTAGTGCTGTACCCTCACCTCTATGTCATTGTTCCAAGTGACCCCTTGACCAGCAATGCCCTTCTCTTGCTATTTTATCTAACACAGACTCCTGCTTTTTGAGGGTTTAGCTCCAGTACCGATTCCAGGAAGCCTTCCTTATCTGCTATAGTTCACTCACCCATAGAGTAAATATATATATTTTTTAAAGATTCAAAGGAAAATTAAAAGAAACAACTAAAGCCAAAATAAAAATGAG
>NW_011888891.1:2836075-2837574 GCF_000151845.1 Pteropus vampyrus | reverse complement strand
TCTACCTTGTAAAAAACTATTGAACTTGTACTTATCTCCATTCCTACTACTATAGCTCACCACAAGTCTTGCCTCAGTCACTGCAACAGCCTCTACCTGCCATTGACTCATTAGCTACTGCTCTTGGTCTTATTCATTGCATCTCCCATGCTTTTACTGTGCTTAAAAATCCTGCAGTGGCCCACATTTGTTGAGGATAAAGTCCAAGCTCAAACACCTTGCTCATCGGACTTTCTGAGATCTACCATTGACCAGTCCTCTAGCTTCATTCCTCACTATGACCTGCTTCAAATTTTATGCTCTACAAACACAAACACACGTGTAGTTCTCCCTTCACATGTACTGCTGTACCCTCACCTCTATGTCATTGTTCCAAGTGACCCCTTGACCAGCAATGCCCTTCTCTTGCTATTTTATCTAACTAACACAGACTCCTGCTTTTTGAGGGTTTAGCTCCAGTACCGATTCCAGGAAGCCTTCCTTATCTGCTTATAGTTCACTCACCCATAGAGTAAATATATATATTTTTTAAAGATTCAAAGGAAAATTAAAAGAAACAACTAAAGCCAAAATAAAAATGGGACTACATCAAACTAAAAAACCTCTGCCCAGCAAATGAAACAATTAACAAAGTAAAAAGGCAACCTACAGAATGGAACAAAATATTTGCAAATTATATATCTGTTAAGGGGTTAATATACAAAATACATAAAAAACTCATACAAATCATTAGCAAAAAAACCCAAATAACTCAATTTAAAAATGGATGAAGAAGTTAAATAGACATTTTACCAAAAAAGACATAGAAATGGTCAATAAAAATGTACATGAAAGGGTGTTTGACATCACTAATCATCAAGGAAATGCAAATCAAAACCACAGTGAGATATTACCTCACATCTTTTAGAATGATTAGCATCAAAAAGACAAGAGATAATAAGTGCTGGTGAGGATGTGGAGAAAAGGAAATCCGTGTGTACTGTTGGTGGGAATATAAACTGGTACAGCTACTATGGAAACGGTATGTAGGGTCCTGGAGAAATTAAAAATAGAACTACCATATGATCCAGCAATTCCACTTCTGGGTACATATCCAAAGGAAATAAAAGTAAGATCTCAAAGAGATATCTGCACTCCCCATATTTTTTACAGCATTATTTACATAATCAAGAAATGAAAGCAACCTAAGTGTCCATCAATAAATGATTGGATAAAGAAAATATGTTATATATAATGAATAGTTTCAGCCATGAGAAAGAAGGAAATCTTGCCATTTGTGACAATTTGGATGGAACTTGCAGGCATTTTGCTAAATGAAATAAATCAGAGACAAATACTATGTGATACCACTTATATGTAGAATCTCAAAAAAGCTCAACTCAGAAAAAGAGTAGATTGGTAGTTATTAAGGTCTGGGAGTGAGAGAAATGGGGAAACATTGGTCAAAGTGGACAAACTTCCAGTTATAATATTAACAAGTTCTGGAGATATAATGTACA
>NW_011888891.1:2826610-2835030 GCF_000151845.1 Pteropus vampyrus | reverse complement strand
TTCCAAAGAAACACTGATGAGAAGAAGCTTCTCTACAGTACTAGGTGTCTTTTTATTTTTCCAAGAGGAAAGTGTCACAAAGACTCACAGCAGCAGCTAGAGCACTGAGCCAGTGAGCCTGGACCAGAGAGATGGTGCTGCCTGTGCATTGTAGAGAGAATGGCCTCAGAGATAAATCTCATTAATTCTAATGGCCTTTGTGTAGCTAATTGGCAGCAAATCACACTCAACATTTACTCTTGTGTGCCTACGAAGTTCCACTTTCTCCTTGGGAAACAAGCTGTTTCTCTACCTGACTCATTGCAAGGAAAATCTCTGATGCCAGACAAGAGATTCATCTCTGCTTAGAACAGCTGGCTGAAGGATAGCTGAGGGGCCTGCCACCAAAGGGCCTGGGAGGGAGTCAGAGAGGAAGCTTGTGATTCTCATTCCAATCCTGGGTGGGGTATTGGGCAACTAGAGTCCTTACTCAAAAAAGGGTGCCATTTTCATGATTCAACCAAGCAGCTGTCAGTCCCAAATGCTTCTCCAGAATTTCCATGTACTCACCATCTTCTTTTGGAAGGAGGAGTTCTCTGAGCTCAGTGCAGGCCACCTCCTTACCACAGGGTCCAGGGAAAGAGGTGAACCACCAAGAAAGGGCCTCCTTAGAGGCCTGTCTAGACAGGGAGCTCCTGGTAGCCTACCTACCATCCACTCAACAACATTTAACAGTGCTCCTAAGTTGAGCTATGCCCTGTGCCAAGGGCTGGGGACACAAAGATGAATGAGACAGGGTTGGTGCCCTGGGAAGCACACATGAAAACTGGCCTGCAGTCATTATGCTACACTGGGATAATGGAGGGACACAGAGCTGAGTGTGAGGGAAGAACCACTCAGGATGGACCAGGGGAGTTAAGAAGGGCTTCAGGGAGTAGGAATAATTGAACTGTCAGAGGACCCAGAGCTCTGAACAGCACTCATGTTGCCTGGAGAAGTCTGGTTCTCTTAGTTTTCCTCCCTGACCTCTGAAGCAACAGACTTGGAATCTAAGGAAATATCACAGCTCAGAGTCCTGGTCCTGCATGAAGTGATACATACAGAGATGCTGCCTCAGACTGAATGGAGACCAGCAGGCTAATAATCACCCCATTAGCAGGGGCTTGGCTGGTTTCTCTAGACACATCCCTCTCAATTTACCTCAGTGTTTTTCTTGGCCTTTGGGGTCTTCCTCTGTCCCCAACCCCAACCACTTCCTTGTTCCACAAGTAAATGCCTATTGCACAGATAACTACAGGGCCATCTTGAGAGATCAACAATGAATGAAGATTATGTCCCCTAAAAGCTGAAGTTGAAAAGTTAAGTTGAAGCTTAACCACCAGTGTGAGGTTCTGGGGAGGTAGTAAAGTCATGAGTATGGAGCCTTCATGAAGGGATTAGTGCCCTTATAAGAGGGACCTCAGAGAGCTCCCTCTCTCTCTCACCACTACATGAGGATACAAGGACAAGGCAGTTGTCTGCAACCCAGAAGAGGGCCACCATAGAACCCACCTATGCTGGCATCCTGAATTTGGACTTGCAGCTTCTGGAACAATGAGAAATAAATTTTTGTTGTTTATAAACAACCAAGGCTATGGTACATTTTTATAGCAGTCCAAACTAAGACCAGATGCTCAAAACAAATTCTTCAACCCTGTGAGGTAGTTGTTTGGCCGATGCCCAGACCTTCCATTCATTGGAGGTCCTGCTCTGTCACTAACCTTGTCCAAATTGAATTGCCCTGGGACCACAAAGAACACCAAGAAAGAGAACCTGAGTCCACTGACTGCCCTAATGGTGCTCAGGATGGTGGGATGGTCCATGCTTTAAGGCAGGAGCTGAGACAGGAAGATGATCTCAGAGGTGACCACAGAACCAGGGCCCCAGGAGCTGCCCACTCACCCTGACACATACAAATACATACACCACAGCCTCCTCTTACAGCTTCTGTTCACCAGAGCACCGCTGAGAGCTGTGTATGTGGAGTCAGCCAGCAAGGCTCCATGGATGGGCTCTCTGCCAAACATTGTCATTTGGGCTAAAGGACGTCAGACCAAGCTGTAGCATCATAGAAAGATACCATGTTAGTCACTTATGTGCTATGGTATAGCTAAGTCTACACAAGGCCGATGCAAGAGCAGTGAGGGGCTGGCTTGTTCCCAGTGGAGCATTTTCATGGAGTCCTCAGTGGCTAGGCTTGCCCATGAAATTGAATTAGACTACAAAAGAATGCCTGGCCTCAATGGACCAGCTTCTAAGTAGGCTAGGAGACCGCACCATCAACCACAAGCTGGTATCAACTTCTGGACCTCTGTTTCTCTGAAGTAGTTTCCATCTAGCTCCAACAGCCTTCTCACTCTCTCTTCCTCTCATTCTCTGCCCAGGTGGGCCCCAGGGCAAAATTGAACAAACAGCCAAGAAAGAAACAGCCAGTGCAAATTCTGCTCATAGAAGCCCAATCTATCCCCACTGGCTTGGCCTGGGATGTACCCAGACTTTAATGCCCAGCCAGTCTTGAGCTGAGTATATTTCCCTACATATAACTGTACACACACACACACACACACACACACACACACACACACACACACAGCCTCTCAGGAGACTGCCCCAGCTGCTCTGAGAAGGGAAATGCACATATTTTTCAAATATCAGTCCCAGGAAGAAATCTAGAAGTCATTCAGCTTAATGTCCTCTTGACAGATGCTGGAACCAAGGTCACTGGAGGAGAACTGCCCTACCTAAAGTTGTCTGGCATGTTAATACCCTGGTCTCCTGACTCCCACGACAGTGATCTTCCTAGACCATGATGTCTAATTCTGGCCTGTACCCAGACACCAGTTCTTGTTCAAGCTCCTCCTTCTGTTGCAGAGCTGGTAAGAAGCTGACCTACATGACTGATAGAAGGGGTTTTGGACTTTAGTCTCAATGTGAAGCAATGGGGCAGGTGATATGATGGTTAGGAACACAGCTCTAGCAGCTGCCAACCCAGGTATGATTCCTAGTTCAATTACTAAGAAATTATATGACCTTGACAGGTTATTTAACCTCTCTGGGCCTCAGTTTCATCATCTGCAAAATGAAATAATGATTCAATCTACCTCACAAATTGCTATTCTGATTCAATGAGTTAATATTGATTGAAGAACCTGTTACAGAGTGCTAGATGATCTTAGGTGGTGGTAGTGGTGGTGGTGGTGGTGGTTAGGATGGTTATTATCAATGCACATTCCATGCCCCACCCATAAAGAATCTGATTTAATACATCCATATTGGGAACTAGTAGTCTACATTTCAGGAAACAGCCTTTTGACATTGCCCCCTCCAAAGGTAACTCAGAGGTTCACTGAAGTTTGAGAGTCACTGACAAAGAGCAGACTCCTCAGGCCCAGTCCAACATGTTAGGATGCTGACCATTGCAAGTCCTGTGGACCGAGACTGCCAGGAAGGGAGAAAGGTTGCCTTTTGCTCCCCTCCACATCACCCACTCAGGCTGCTACCCTACAGATCTTGATCCCAGCTTGGGTGGCATTTCTATGCTGGCCCTTCATTTCCTGCCAAGAACAGAGCTGACCTCTCTGATTCATTGGCTCTCTGCCTGGCTGAGCTGTAGGTGGCATCCTTGAAGACTGCTTTGCCCTTTCTGCCCCAGGACTGAGAGACTGTGCTGGAAAAGGTGAAGAGAGGACCAAAGCATCATTTAGGAGGCTGCTAAGACCAAGCCTGGGCAGCAGCCAGGAAGATAGGCCCCAGCCCAGACAGCTCATCCCACCCTGTCCAGACCTCAGTGTGCTCATGCAAAGATAATTCAGTTACTGGGAATACAGACTGGAGTGATAACCTGATTTAGAAGTCAAAACCATTTGAGCTGGGGAGGGAGGTTAGGGTGCAAGAATAGTTCTTATTAACCCAAGAAGGCAGGAGAAGTAACAGAGGAAGGCATGTTAGGTTGAGAGGCACTGGATGGCTGCCTAGAAAAGATTACGACTGTGGTTTAGGTGCTTGGAGATGGAGACCCCCACCCTCAGTTCAAGTGAGTTCCAAGAGCTCGCTTACCCCTTTAATCCTCTGTGCATTCACTTTTTTCTGGAGTGTTAAGGCAACTGTCATCTGGCTTATATAGAAATCCTGAGAGGAGATAAGCTGGGAAACCTATAAAGTGTCAGACAGGAAAAGAATCTTTTCTGAGGTTTAATTTGAGTCATTGATCACCAGCTACCCTCAGAACAAGTTATTTCGGTGTAAGCTGTTATCTGTGAAAGTTGGTGGCTTGGCTGCTGTGGGATCCACTAAGGAGGAGGGCTGAGGGGTGCTCAGGGTCAAGGTCAGAGTCCTAGAGACTATCTTCTTCACCCCATGTCCTTCTCCTTCACATCCAAGAGCCAACACCACTTGGGCAAAGTCCAGCAGGGCCTTGTCCTCCATCAACCCAACTAGGGTTTGGCATTCCCTTCAATATCTTTCTCACAGTCTCATTTTCATTCACCTGTATTTTAGGAGAAAGATGCTCTGGTGGAAAGACTGGCTGGCCCCCAGAAGGGAAAAAAAAGTGACTAAGGAACATGGAAAACAGCTCCCTTCATTTATCTCTGTCTGCTTCTTCTCCTGGCATAGGGAAATTTTTCTGTACAAATAATTTGTCTTTTTTATAACCTGCCTATTCTATGTCCAATGAATGCAAAACATTGAGGCCAGTCCAAGAATTGCTTGGCCATTTGAGACTAAAGGGCAGAGCAGAGACTCACCTACAGCCCAGATTGCCAGCTAGATAGACCAGACACATAACCCCACCTGAAACACCAGATCCATTGAGGGATAGCCATACCCCTCCCTGGGGAACAGCTGCCTAGGAGCTCCTATATTAACTATGCAGAGGACAGGCCAGCAACGAAGGAGTTAATGGACAGCTAGGCATTCGCCATCCCCCTCCCTTCTCCCACTGGACCCAGATGAATAACCAGTCAGTAATATGACCCCAATGGAAGAAGGCCAGAATTATCCACTCTGATCCTGGGGGTATTTGTATTCCTCTCAGCACAAATCAAATCACTCTGAGTGAGGGTGGGGGAGCCCAGGAGTTGGGCTTCCAACCCTCCACAGGCCAGGCAGGGACTAGCCCTGGGCAGACCCCTTCATCCCGGGGCCCAAAATCAAGGATTTTACTAGAAAAGAGAGCACTCTGACCCACCTGGCCCCAATTGGTCTAGAATCTCTGCACTTTTTTTTTCCCTGAGACTTTATTAATCTTCCAGAAGAGTTGTAACTTGGCTTTCCCTACCTTGGCAAGGGGATGAGGACTCTCCTCACAGTTGCCTTCTCCATCCTGGCAGAGACGAGTTAATTAGGAGAAAGGTAAAAAGATCAGATTTGAGAGAGCATCAGAAAAAGCAACCCACCCTCTAGAGTCTGACAGGAACCAAAGACCGCTCAGCTCTCCAGTCCACAGAAAGACCCCTGGCTTTGGCTGTCTCCTCGCAGCCCTCTCCCTACCCCCAGCTCCTGCCTAGTGGGAGAGCACTGCCTCCCAATACCCTGCAGCCTAGCTGCCTGAGGCTTTGTGAGCTTGAGAGGCCTGCAGATTTACAGGCCTCAGCTGGTGGGGTCAAGGTCCACCCCTGCCCTTCTTTCCTCTCACTTTCCCTGAACCACCCTCCTGAGTCCTTTCTCCTTACCACTCCCAGGGGGGTCTGATGGGGATAAGGGAAGGGAAACTCAAGAAGGAGCACCACCCTCTGGGGCTTGTTTGTGATATGCTGGTAGCTCAGAGGGGCCTGTCCATGATAAAAATACAGGAGTGTCCGTTTCATTACAACCCATAGTTGAGGAGGGGCCCTATCTTTCTAGAACATTCTTTCCTATAATAATCTTCAGGCTAAGTTTGAATTCAGGAAGCCCTACTTCCCCAGATCAATTCAACACATGCCCCCAATGTGGGGACAATGTGAGCAAAGTCTAATAAAGTCATAGAGAATGTCAATAGGTTGTTTGTGTAGAAAGAGACAATGCTAGAGATAGAAATGCAGTGTCATGAGAAAAGTTTCAGACCTGGACTCAAGACACTTGCATCCTGGCCTCTTGGACCATTAACTAGGCATGAGTGCCTTGGCCAGAGGCCGTACTTCTCTTGAGCTCCGTGAAGGCTAGGCCACACACTGGCTGCTGAGGGTCTCTGGGAGGGTGAGGTAGAGAGCTTCCTTGGAAGCTAGAAGCAAGATTGTTAAACTGTTGAAGAATAATGGGTTTAAGAAGCAAGTAGAGAATGGACTAAGGAATGAGGAAGCCAAGATGCAATCTAGGGGCTGGGGGATAGAACAAAGCCTAGAAAATGCAAGTGTGTCTACAGGCCAAGCGACTGCGTGGGGGTTTCCCCAGCAGCCCTCACCCGAGGCCAGCAGGAGGGCAGGTCCTGGAGAAAAGCTTGATGTACAATAAACCAGAGCAAGGGCAGGGACCAGAGAGCCCATCGGGTGCCTTGGGCTCCTCCCTAAGAAGCCTGGTTATGGTCCCCTCAGCATCCAGTGAAGTCTGGCCACAGACAGGAGAGTCTAGCTGTTGTCCTGCCTGAGCTATTTGATCCAAGCTTGTGACTCAGTTCTAACCTCCACTAGGGGGCAGAGCCGTAGGGCACTGAAGAAAGAGCACGGTGGTCTCTGGATAGTTGGGTGTCATTGGGCAGGCTGTTGAAGCTTGATGAGCCCCAGATGGCTCATCTGCAAAACTAACAGTACTTTGCAGAGTTGTTCTGAGGATCAGCGGCAATAGATGATCAAGCCACTCAAATAGTCTCTAGACCAAATGGCAGTTCTCTTGTGTAAATTATTACAATAATATAACTTATTTTATGTCATATCATAAATATTATGAATAACACAACGAGAGCAATGCCCACTTATCAGGATAACCATTCTTCAGACATAGAGGAGGCCTAGAGCGATGATAGATCCCCAAATGGTCCATCCCCAAGCCCGTCCAGTTCTCTCTGCATCTACCTCAGCCCTTCCTCGCCCCAGTCAGGACCCAGGAAGCCTGGGCCTGCAGGTGAGCCCAGCAGTGGATGAAGCTATGGGGATCTGGGGAAGGCAGCAAGAGGGTGGAAGCACTGAGGTGCCTTAGGACCGTTCCTATGAATATCTGCTTAGACTGAGGGCAACAAAGACTAATGTGACCACCTCATCCCGAGAAGCTAGCACAGCAACACCTTAAAGATTGGATACTTATTGTAGGTTTGGAGGAAAGTAAGAAATGTGCCAATTCAGGGTTCACAGCTATCAGAGAAAGAGATGAGGTGGAAATCTCTCTCTCCTCATAGCACAGCCAAGACCAATTACAGTTTGTATTCCTGGCTGGAGCACCACGAGAGAAGTGGGGCCCAGCCAGCACAGACAGTATGAACAAGCCTCACCAGAACAAAGAGGGAAGGGGAAACTGACCTGCGTACTGGTACCTTCAAGAAGGGTCCACTGCGAAGGCAGCCAGTAGGTGCTGGCAGAGGGACGGTTTCAGTGGGCAGCAAGGGTAGCTTAAAGTACTTCAATTGAAAGAAAAATGTCCTTAACCACCTAACTATTCCTCGGGAGCAGGCAGAGAAATTGACAGTGTTGATCCATTTAGCTCAGCAGTATTCAGGTCAAAATCAATCTTGTCAAAAATCCATCACCCACACTCAATAAGTAAGAAAAGGGATACAGGCTCCCGGGAATCAATCACACCCTAGCAGGGAGCAGCTGAAAACAGATCTATCATGGCCTCTGATGGAGGCTTCCATTACTCAACGTGCTGTTTCCTGAATGCACCCTGGGGACCCTTCCCAAGGTCACGGGCACCAATCAAGCCTTTAGCATCAGCCAAAACTGAGACAGCCCAAGAGTGGGTGGTCAATCTACTGGTCATTTCTCCATAGCCAGGCAGAAGTTTCTAGAGTCCCTACAAATTTGTAGATACTTTTCACAGGATAACACTGAGCTGATTGGCATGCCCATGCAGAAGTCATTTCATTAATTCCTCCATTTCAGGAATCACTGTCACTTAATTCTCCTGCTGTCCTCAAATCTGTGTGGCTGTTTCACTTCTATAAGAAGGAGAAATAATAGTAGCTTAGCAGCTCTCCACTGTACAAAGCTCAAGAAAAGCAGAGTGGCTTCTGCAGAGTTTCCCCAATCTTAGGATCTCCCACAAGACATGCAGAAGGCAAGAATTATCATTGTCCTTGTTCCTGGGTTAGAAGCTAGTATCCCTCAAAGTTGGCAACCCTGACTCCCCCAGACTCAAAGATGGCATGGGAGTGGGCCCAAAGAAAGTTCCTCGTGAGCCAGATGATGGAAAGGGCCAGGTACCATCTACACTCTGAACCTGAGCCAGTTCTTAAACCTCTGCACATCTCACTTTTCTCCTATATAAAATGG
>NW_011888891.1:2818249-2826560 GCF_000151845.1 Pteropus vampyrus | reverse complement strand
TGGGCAGGCTGTTGAAGCTTGATGAGCCCCAGATGGCTCATCTGCAAAACTAACAGTACTTTGCAGAGTTGTTCTGAGGATCAGCGGCAATAGATGATCAAGCCACTCAAATAGTCTCTAGACCAAATGGCAGTTCTCTTGTGTAAATTATTACAATAATATAACTTATTTTATGTCATATCATAAATATTATGAATAACACAACGAGAGCAATGCCCACTTATCAGGATAACCATTCTTCAGACATAGAGGAGGCCTAGAGCGATGATAGATCCCCAAATGGTCCATCCCCAAGCCCGTCCAGTTCTCTCTGCATCTACCTCAGCCCTTCCTCGCCCCAGTCAGGACCCAGGAAGCCTGGGCCTGCAGGTGAGCCCAGCAGTGGATGAAGCTATGGGGATCTGGGGAAGGCAGCAAGAGGGTGGAAGCACTGAGGTGCCTTAGGACCGTTCCTATGAATATCTGCTTAGACTGAGGGCAACAAAGACTAATGTGACCACCTCATCCCGAGAAGCTAGCACAGCAACACCTTAAAGATTGGATACTTATTGTAGGTTTGGAGGAAAGTAAGAAATGTGCCAATTCAGGGTTCACAGCTATCAGAGAAAGAGATGAGGTGGAAATCTCTCTCTCCTCATAGCACAGCCAAGACCAATTACAGTTTGTATTCCTGGCTGGAGCACCACGAGAGAAGTGGGGCCCAGCCAGCACAGACAGTATGAACAAGCCTCACCAGAACAAAGAGGGAAGGGGAAACTGACCTGCGTACTGGTACCTTCAAGAAGGGTCCACTGCGAAGGCAGCCAGTAGGTGCTGGCAGAGGGACGGTTTCAGTGGGCAGCAAGGGTAGCTTAAAGTACTTCAATTGAAAGAAAAATGTCCTTAACCACCTAACTATTCCTCGGGAGCAGGCAGAGAAATTGACAGTGTTGATCCATTTAGCTCAGCAGTATTCAGGTCAAAATCAATCTTGTCAAAAATCCATCACCCACACTCAATAAGTAAGAAAAGGGATACAGGCTCCCGGGAATCAATCACACCCTAGCAGGGAGCAGCTGAAAACAGATCTATCATGGCCTCTGATGGAGGCTTCCATTACTCAACGTGCTGTTTCCTGAATGCACCCTGGGGACCCTTCCCAAGGTCACGGGCACCAATCAAGCCTTTAGCATCAGCCAAAACTGAGACAGCCCAAGAGTGGGTGGTCAATCTACTGGTCATTTCTCCATAGCCAGGCAGAAGTTTCTAGAGTCCCTACAAATTTGTAGATACTTTTCACAGGATAACACTGAGCTGATTGGCATGCCCATGCAGAAGTCATTTCATTAATTCCTCCATTTCAGGAATCACTGTCACTTAATTCTCCTGCTGTCCTCAAATTTGTGTGGCTGTTTCACTTCTATAAGAAGGAGAAATAATAGTAGCTTAGCAGCTCTCCACTGCACAAAGCTCAAGAAAAGCAGAGTGGCTTCTGCAGAGTTTCCCCAATCTTAGGATCTCCCACAAGACATGCAGAAGGCAAGAATTATCATTGTCCTTGTTCCTGGGTTAGAAGCTAGTATCCCTCAAAGTTGGCAACCCTGACTCCCCCAGACTCAAAGACGGCATGGGAGTGGGCCCAAAGAAAGTTCCTCGTGAGCCAGATGATGGAAAGGGCCAGGTACCATCTACACTCTGAACCTGAGCCAGTTCTTAAACCTCTGCACATCTCACTTTTCTCCTATATAAAATGGGAATCATATAGCGTATACCTCTTAGGATTGTTGAAGTTCCAAGGAGACTCTTCCCGTGAAGAATTGGCATAAAGATAGTGCTCAAAAGGTGAAAACTCTCGTTTAACAATGGTCCTTTCTGCCTCTGAGCTTTCTCTTTTGTTCTCATTTTTCTACTACAAACAACTTCTAAAAAGTGTTCACATGATTCATTTCTTCATTCATTTCTTCACTTAGCAAATATTTATTGGTCATTGATTGTTCTATACCTATTAGTGGCTTCTGCAGAGTTTCCCCAATCTTAGGATCTAATGTTAGAGAAAAAGTGTACACATGGGGAGGGGACTTATAACTTATAATCAAATAAAATAAGCACAGATAATAATAAATGGTCCAAAGATAATAGGGGAACAAACTAAAAAGTGACTGAGTTGGCATGGGAGAGCTATTTAAGTCTGAGTCAAGGAACGCCTATCTGAGTCAGGGACATTTGATTTGAATCTCAAATGGTATAGGGGAGTAAGCCACATAACGGTCTGGAGGAAAGACATTTCAGGCAGTGAGAATGTCGAGAACTGAAGGTGAAAAGGCACAGAGTTGAAAGGGTCAGAGACAGATCAGGCAGAATGGAAAAGGACACATCATGACAGTGGTCTTTAGTCTAGAAGCAATGGGAGTGGCACTGTCTGTTAATGCATTTTGGAAAGCTCTCTGGGAATGCTATTTGGAGAATGGGTTGAAGCAAGGCAAGAGTGAAAGGAAGGAGATGAGCTAGGAGGCCCTTACAGAGTTCAGGGGAAGATGATGGAGGTAGCAGTAGGTATGAAGATGCTAGGGTACAGGAGATATTTTGGAGGTAAAGACAAAAGTATTACTTGCTGATGAATTAGGTGTGAGGGATTAGAGAAAAGAGAAGAACCAAGAGTTTCTCCAAAGTTTCTGTCTTGGAAAGATGGGATACTAATTATTGCTGTGGGGAAGAACCAGAGGAACAGTTTGGGGTGGAGAAGTTCAGTAATTAAGAGCTCTGTTAAACTGAATTGAGATGCATATTAAACATACGAGTGAACATGTCAAGTGTAAGTGGTTGAATTTGGGAGTCATCAGTGAAGAAATGCTATTTAGAATCACATACTGAATGAGATCAGCTAGGGAGAAAGTCTTCTGGTTAGAGGAAGGACAGAGGAGATGAGAGAATCTGGAGGAATCATCTGGAGGAATCCTGTTTCAAGAGCCCCTGCCTTGGGTTATGTGGCTGCCAGACAGGGTCATCCGAATAAGGGATGGGGATTTGAGGCAGAGAGGATTTAGTGGAACATCCCTGGAGGAGACGGAAGACAGTTGCCTTCTGAACACATGTTGGGTGCAAGTTATGCTGATGCAGCCCCATCCTAGAGAAAGGCAGAGTTCTATCGTATTCAGACTTCTACTTTCTGATGAGTATTTCCGGGAGGTAGGTGGCATCAAACCCCTTATGCCACCGATGTATGACTACTCAGGCAAGGAGGAAGAGGGGAAAATGGAAGGAGGAAGGTGAATCTCTGCTCCTAATGCAATGTGGCTCTATTCCAGGGCAACCCATAGTGTTATAACAGTTTTGTGTCCCCTCAAAATTTATATGTTAAAGCCCTAACTCCAATGCGATGGTATTTGGAGGTAGGGCCTTTGTGATACACTTAGGTTTAAATAAGGTCATGAGACTGGGGCCCCAGGATGATGGGATTCGTGTCCTTATAAGATGAATACTTGCATGTTTCTCTCTCTCTCTCTCTCTCTCTCTCTCTCTCTCTCTCTCTCTCTCTCTCCCTCTTTCTCCGTCTCCCCCACCTTTCTTTCTTTCTCCCTGCCATGTGAGGGCATGCTGAGAAGGTGCACTTCTGCAAGTCAGGAAGAGAGCCCTCACTAAGAACTGAATCTGTTAGCACCTTGATCTTGGACTTCTAGGCTCCAGAACTGTGAGAAATAAGTGTCTGTTGTTTAAGCCACTTAATCTGTGATATTTTGTTATAGCAACTGGAGCATACTAAGACACCCAGCCTTCTGCAGCCTGCAGTACACAAGAGGACACATTAACATGGATGCCTGAAGGTGTATTGATTTCTAGGACTGCAATATCTCAACTCCTTTTACTCACAGCAACATCCTCCCTGGTTATTTTGGGGAGGCCCCGGGGGCCTTAACTGTGCTCACAAACAGTCTCTTAACATTTTGCCTCTCACAGCTCCCGAACCACACAAGGGGGCAACACCCTCCTTGTAGAACCTACTGTGCCTCCCTGTCAGGGCCCCATGCTCCCAATGCTGCAGCACCTGGTGGTACCGCCTCATACCCCCACACCAGCTAGGCCCCCTCAAAATTGAGAGGGTGCCCTTTTTCCCTTCTCCTTGTGCTGCTGCTGTCAGGGAAGGGGGTTGCCTACTGACCTAGTAGTTCATAAGACCCAGTCATACTCTGAATCTCTTCTGTCAGACCACTGAATAATTCAAGGAACCACATCTTGTTTACTGTTGTGTCCCCAGCACCTAGCATGGCACCTGCCCCATACCAAGCACATGACTCAAAAAAAGACCTGAGTGAATGGACAAACAGTGTGCAGTGTATGCACTATATTGGGGGGAGGGGGGTGCACTGGAGGTGGGTTGAAGAGAGTGTAGAAGTCTTTTCCTAAAGAAGGAAAACCATAGGGAAGAGAGGGGACTGTAGCAGACAGCTCACTGCCAGAGACAGAGGGCAGTTCCAGAGGGGCCTGAGGCAGGATTAGTGCTGAGAGGCAGTCCCTCCCTCCACATGCACCTGCTTCAAGAATGATGAGAGAGCCAGCCAAGGGAGTTGTGAGGAAGCAGGTAATGATCTCAGTTTTACAGCTGACTGGGTTGGAGCCACACTGAGGGAGTTAGTTTCTGGGACAGCAAAAAAGCTTCAAATTCACTGTCTCTATCTGGTTCATCCAGTCAGATGGTCAGGATGAGTTCATCCTGGAATGCAGGCTTCAATGCCCACATCCCAGGCCCCTTCACTGCACAGTGTCTGTACCTCCTCAGGCACACTCTGTTTCCCAGCCCATATCTCTACTCCTGGGTACACAGGCTCACCAAGGTGGCCACTTTCAAAGACACATATAATATTAATAATTACAGTCTCCATTTTGGAGGTACTTCCTGGTGGCTAGACACAGGCTCTCTCATTTAGTCTTATTACCAACCTTGGGAAGTGGGTACTATTATTCCCATTTCTCAGATGAAGAAACTGGGAGTCAGAAAGGTTAATTAGTGCAATGCTTCACAGCTAATGAGCAATAGAGCCAGGATCCCAACCAGCTATATCTGACTGCAAATTTCATACTCTAAAGTACTTTACTATATTGAGTCCCAGGATAAACAAATAATGTGCCACATAAAGTAGTTGGGTAGGGGTAAGGGGAATCTGACCCACAATCCATTAGGCAGAGGGCAAATGAATGGTATAATCTGCATGAATAAATGTGCCCCAGGTCCCACACAGACACATCCAGTCATTAAAGTACTATTAGATACTACCTCCCATGCCCTTAGGGGTTGGACCAATTCTTCTTCCAAAGCAGAAACAGCTATTCATGAGAAAGTAGATGGACACTCTTCTTCTGAGACTTGAAAAAACAGGCAAAACTATTAGAGTGCAGAACAGAACTGAAAATCCAGGAGCATCCCCAAGAGTTAGAAAGGCTACCAGGTTCCAAAACTTGATCTGCAACCACCTCCGAAAAAGAAACCAGGCCATCTTCACTGGGCCAGCCAACCCTATCCTGAGAGTCTGTGCCCTACCTCCAGAGCCCCTCCTCTCAACCCTGGCTTCTCCTTCAATCCCTGTGAGGAAAGTACATTCCATCAGGCTCCCCACAGACCTCTCAGACCAATTCCCACAACCCTTTGTGTAGCCCACTCTGTTTAGCGAAAGAGAAGTCTTTGGTTCCTAACCCTGCATCCTAATTGTGATCCTGCCCAGAACTTTCCTTTTAGGCCTGGGAGTTGTTTCTCGGTTGCAGTCTCTCTCCATTCCCTGGGGCACCTCTGCCTAATCTCAAGGGCACCAACAAGGGTTATAAAGGTCTCTCTCACTTGCCCATCCTGGAACTCAGATCTCATATGGAAACATAAGGGTAGGCATGTGCCTTCTGGAATCTGGGAATCAGATGAATGCTTTTAGAACCCTAAGAAAGCCTGAGCCTGGGGTGTGCTATCAGCCAGCATGCTTTGGACTGCAAGTTTCAGAAAAATATGACTAATTTATACTGGCTTACACCAGTGCTTTTCAAACTTTAATGTGCATATGAGTCACATAGGGGATCTTTTTGAAAGGCAATTTCTGATTCAGTAAGTCTGGAGTAAACCTGAGATTCTGTGTTTCTAGTAAGCTACCAGGTGAAGTTGAGTCCTGCTCCTGGTATAGGACTCACATTTTGAGTAACGCGGATTTAAAGATTTAAACTTCAATGACTTCTTTGTAAGAAGCCCAGAGATAGGTGGCTCCAGGGTTGACTCTGCTCACTGGTATCTTCACCAGGCTTTATCCATCCTTTGCTCTGCCACCCTCATCATCACAAGATGGCTGTCAAAGCTCCAGCATCACATCCTCACAAATCAGTGTCCCAACCCAGAACAACGAGTGCAGGGCTTTAAAAAAAAAGGATTTTTTTTCCCCTTTAGCTTTCCTATTATCAGGTAGTAAAATCTTCCTCAATATAACCAAGATATTTGATTATATCTCATTGACCAGAACTGAGTCCCATGCCCATCCCTGGACCAATCACTATAAACAAAGATCAGATTTCCATGATTTGTTTAAGCCAATTATTATTCATCTCCTGGGGCTGGGGACATTTACACCTGAACAAAAAACAGAAGTCTATTAGCAAGAAAGAAGGGAATGAAATGGCTAAAAAGCAGGCAGCCCATAGCAGCTACACAGATGGGTACAAATCACTCATTGCCAGGCCTCTAACCCCCTTTTGCCCTTCTCTTGGTAGAAGCCTTCAGGGAAACATAAAGCATGGGGGAGAGGCCAGCAAAAATTAAAGAAGTAAAAATAAAGTGGTTTTTAGGGAGCAGAATGGAAATGAAGGGAAGATGCTAGCACCAAGCATCCATTAATATGCTCATTAGAAAAAGGGGTGATCAGTACTGTATTTACTTGTAGAGCTGTTGAGAGGGCCTCATGTGCTAATGCACGTAACAGTATTTTATAAACAGTGAACTGTCACAGGAATTCAAGCAGTTGTGGTAGTGGTAGCAGCAATTAGTGTCACTCCTAGTCCTGTGGAATGTGGGGAGAAATGGAAGCAGAAAGAATGCTCTCCTCACAGCCCGTTTGCAAGCCAGATGACCTCTGTGACTTCGGTGGGAATTTTCCCTGTTCCTAATTCTCTCCCTCTTTGTTGATTGTAACTGCCCAGGGATCAGCTGACACTGCTGGCAGGGCTGGGTGGGCTGGCATGAGGCTTCTGTTGGAGGAGAAAGAGGCATTTGTATGACTGAGGGGTTCCTGCTCTGTAGTGGTGAGAAATCAAAGAATCGGAGGCTGGAGGGCACATCGTGTTCTCTGTGGCCCAGCATCTTCACACATGCCGTTCCTTTCCCCAGAGATGCTCTTCCCCATACTGGTCACACCTGGCTCCTTCTCAACTTAAATAGCACCTCTACAGAGAGGTCTTCCTTGGCCACAAAATCTAAAACAGCCACTCTCTCTGCCTCCTCCCCTCAACCCTCCCGTTGTTCTCGCTGACAACAGTTAATTTTTCTTCCTCAGCTCATTTGCTATAATTCATAATTATTTGCTGGTTTATTGTCAATCTGAAACTCTGTGAGAGCAGTGACCATGTCCATTGCATTGCCAGCACTTAATCAGTACAGGACCATGAACATAGTACTCATATAGTAAATGTATGTTGAATGAATAAAAGTATTAATGAATGAAAGCAGCTGAAGCAACTGTTCTCTGTCTCCAGAATGGAGGAACTGAAGTCAACATTTAATTGAAGAAAAAAAATTAGTTTGGCTACAAGAAATGAACTTTCTAGAGAATATCAGAGGGGACAAGCAAACAATGAGACCACATATACACCTGTCATTCAGGGTGAGGAAAGAGGAGGCCTATTCCTCATCAGGAAGTTGATTAAACAGCTTTGGGAAGGTCCCACCTGCCCAAGAAAGACAGGACTCTGGTGTCTTCCCGCCCCGTCATCACCATCGTGTATAGCAATTAATAAATTGCTTCATTGTTTAGCTCTTCTGATCCCTGATGTTCCAGCTTCTGCTTTCAGAAATTTCACCAGTTTTAGGGGGGATGAGAAGGGGTGGAGTCAGGGTCTGGGATCCTGGGCTCCAGGTCCCGGTCCACTGGGCCATGTGATGAGCGGGAAATTGACTGGAATACTGAAACCATGACCCAGAACAGCAAACTTATTCCCTGGAATGACTGGAGCTTGATGTCAGGGCAAAGCTGAGGGAAACACCAACCACTCACAAGTAGCCTGAAGTTCACTGAAGCTGTCCTAGTGGCAGCTTGAAAAGGTTCCCGTGAATCCTGTCTGGTTGAGAGCGGCAGGAAGAACCACCTAGGCCAGC
>NW_011888891.1:2742706-2817809 GCF_000151845.1 Pteropus vampyrus | reverse complement strand
GCATGATGAGATGTGAGTGTTTAACAATGCTGATCAGGAAAAAGCTTCTTGATGTGAGAATGGAACATACCTAAAGGGAGAGGAAGAGTTAGGTTAAAAGGAGAAGCACAAGTATTCTATGCAGCAGAAATAATATGTGCAAAGACCCTGAGGTAGGAAAGGACAAGAAATATGTAAGGCATGGAATGAAGGCCAACATAACTGAAACAGAAAGAAAAAGAGGATAATGAAGGTGGTTTCTTGGCTCAAGAGAGTCTAGAGAATTTAGAAGCAAGCGGAGTCCTCCCATGGCCCATCTGCCTACTACATCTCAAGTTAAGGCGAATCCAGCCCTGAAAATGACTGACTGGGAACAGAGAAGACCTTGCTAGACTAGTAGGTTCCCCGAGTGCACCGAGAGTCCTAGACAGACACCTTTAGGGAACTCTGGAGGGTCGCATTAATTTGTTATGCTGGTCTTGTTTCCCCATAGTCTCCTGGGGGTTGCAAAAAGATAAGTGAAGCCACATTGCTGGCTGGTATATAATGTAGAAGGCCAAGCTAGCCAGTTAGTTTTACCCTCCATCTCCACCACTCATCTCCTTGCTTAGGAGGGTCCAGAGGAAAGTATTATATATCTTCTCCTGGATCTCCTGGCCCAAAAACCAGGACACCAAAATGGCCTTGTTGAGCCAGCACTCCAAGGTTGCTAGGGTGTTTGTTCAAGGTCAGACTTCACAAGGCTTTATAGGCCATGCTTTGAATAATTTTCCTTTTCTCTCTCTTTTTTTTTTCTTCTCTACTCCTCCTCCTACCCTTCACTTTCTTGTAATAAACTTTTTTGTTTAAGTATACCATACAGGAAAGGACACAAATTCTAAATGTTCAATTATTTTTCACAAAGTTAGCACACCCTGACATGTGAACACTAAAAGACTTTAAGAATATTTCAGGCAACATTATTTGTAATAACCGCAAACTGGGCGAAGAACTATCAACAATAGAAAAGATAAATAAAATGTAGTATATTCACACGATGTAATACTATACAGCAATGAAAAATGAATGAACCACAACTTTATGCAACAACAGAAATGAGCCTTGAAAACATTATGCTAAGTGAAATAAGCCAGACACAAAAGGAAAAGTATTATATGATTCCACTTATATGAAATATCTAAAATAAGCAAATTCACAGATACAGAAAGAAGTCCCTATCCTTAGCAGAAAGAAGATTAGAGAAACTAGTAAGAGAGGTGAGGGGAGTTATTGCTTAATGGGAACAAAGTTTCTGTTTGGGGTAATGAAAATCTTTTGGAAATAGGCACTAGAAAAAATCATGTAGTCTTTGATGTACATGTGCAGTCATTTTATTTTATTTTACTTTAATTTTATTATTGTTTATACATCTAAAATTGGAGTTCCTGGGTCATAGGTATGCATCTATTTATCTACAGTAGGTTCTGCCCCAAAGTTTTCCAAAGTGATTGCACCAATTTATACTATCATTAGCAATACATGAGATTATTGCACATCTAGCCAAGTAAACATTTGATATTGTCTTTTATTTAGCTAAACTTGTATATATAGTAATGTTTTATTATCGCTTTAATTTGTGTGTTCTTGATGACCAACTGGTTGAGCACTTTCTCATATTGGCCATTTGGATATTCTCTTTTGTGAAGCATATGTTCAAGCTTTTGTCCATTGGAGAAGTTATCTGTTTCTTCTTTCCTTCCTTTCTTTTCTTTCTTTCCTTCCTTTCCCTTTCCTCTCTCTCCATCTCTCCCTTCCTTCCTTGCTTTCTTTCCTTTCTTTCTTCTACTTATCCTTTCACTATTTTTTTCCTTTTCTGACATCCTATAACTATTCTGTAAAAGAATGTTTTTTGTCATATGTGTATGTATATATAAAGAAATACTTGATGTTAAAAATACACTATTTACGAATCTCTTCCTTTATCGCTACTTCTTTTTGTGTGTCTTAAGAAATTCTTACATAAAGATCATGAAGATAGTTTTCTATGTTACCCTCTAAAAGCTTTATTGTAGTTAGGTCTATTTTTCCTCTTGTATTGTTTTTTGTGTTCAGTGTGAGATAAAGTCAAGATTCATTTTTTTCATATGGATATCTAATTGATCTAACACTGTTCATTGAAATGACCATCTTTTATGCTCTGCACAACTATGCACTTTCACCATAAGTCAAAGAAAAATATTTGTGTAGGTCTGTTTCTAGACTCTATTTTATTTCATTGATCTATTTGGTTATCTTTGCATCAACAACATATTCCTTAATTACTTTTATAATAAGTCTTGATATCCAACCTTACTCTCTTTCGGTTGTGATCTTTAAGATTGTCTAAGCTTGTCTTGTCTTTGCATTTCCATCTAAATTTAAGAATTAGTCTGTGAATTATTACATACAAAATATTTCTGTTATTTTTGTTAGAATATCATTAATCTTATAGGGCAAATTAAGGAAAACTGACAAAGTTATAATATTGAGTCCTTTGATATGAGAACATTTCTCCATTTAGTTTTCTTAATGTTTTATAATTTTTTATATTTATTTGATCTACTTATTTCTAGTTATTTTAATACTATCGTAATGACATCTTTCGTTAATTTCATTCCTAATTGCTTTTTCCTAGTATATAGGAATGCTAAAATTACTTAACAATACTAATATCTATTTGAATATACTTTTGGATATTCCACATAACAATCCAGTCATTTGCAAATAATAACTTTTTTATTTCTTTCATGATCTTATTGTACAGGCTAGTATATCCAATACAATGCTAAAGAGAAACAATTAAAGTGAACATTCTTGTGTCATTACTTATCTCAGGGAGAAAGCTTTCAATATTTCACAACTGAGTAGGATTTTAGAAGATAATATTTATCAGGAAAAGAAGTTCCTTTCAACTCCTAATTTCCTAAAAGTATTTTTTTTATCATGAACAGTTACGAAATTTGCCAAATAGTATTTTACCTGTATTTATTCAGATCATTATTTTTCTCCTTTATTAATAAATATTATGAATTATATTGATTGATTTTCTAATGTTAAACCATTCTTGATTCCTGGAACAAATCCCACAAGGCCATGATGTATCATTCTTTTTATACATTGCTATATTTATTATTTTTCTATATTGCTATATTAAATTGTTTCATATTTTCTTTATTATATTTATTTTCAATATATTTGTTATATACTTCTTTATTATATTATCTCTATTTTCATGAGGGAAATTAGTCTATAATTTTCCTTTCTTATAATATCCTGTCAAGTTCTAGTATCAAAGTTTTGCTGGCCTCTTAAAAATGTGTTGAGAAGTGTCTCTTTTTATTCTATTTTCTGAAAAAGGTTAAGATTAGCTTTTTTTTCCTCAGAGTTTGAAAAAAGTTACCAGTAACTTTTAGGCCTCAAGTTTTCTCTGTGGAAGGTTTAAAATAAAGATTAATTTTTTTAATAGTATAGAACTGTTCAAATTTGCTATTTCCTTTTATGTTGGTTTTGGCAAATTTGTTTCTATAAATTTGTCCATTTCATATAAATTTTTAAATATATTGGCTTAAAGTCATTTATAACATCACCGTATTATATTTGTAATATTTGTAGGGTTTGTAGTAATGACTCCTTTTTTATTCCTGACATAGATTAATTGTTTTTTTCTCCTCTTTTCCCAATCAGTCTGGCTAGAGCTTTATTAATTTTATTAGAATTTTCGAAAAACTGAAGTTCAGCTTTGTTAATTTTATTTATTGTATATTTATTTTCTATTTATTGATTTCTGTTCTTTATTTTTCTAAACTTTGGGGGGAATTAATTCTTTCTCCTCTTTGAGATTTTTGGAAGACGCAGTTAGATAATTGATGTTAAGCATTTCTCTTCTAATAAATGCATTTAAAACAATAAATTTATCTCTTTAGGATTTTATCCTTTTATGTTCTAGCTGCCTTGGATGCTCTCTTATACTTCCAAGTAACTATTTTGTAATTTTACCTAGCTTTTATGCTTCTTACTGGGAGTGTTAATCTAATAAATATTACTATCACAATCAGAAGCATCGGTATGTTAGATTTTAAAAATCATAATTATAATGTGAATATGCTGAAATGTTTTAGGTTATGGATACTATTAAACAATTTTAAACTTATTAGACTTTATTTTATGAAGTATGACAGTGGAGACTCTTTAGTAGGAGGATCAAAGCTACATTTTAGGATGTTGGTTATTAATATAATAAATATTTATTGAGTAACTACAATGTTAGGAGGCACAGTAGCAGAGTGATGAGGCGAAATCAAACTGCCTAGGTTTGAACATGAGCTTTGATACTTACTAGCTATGTGACCTTGGATAAATTAATTTTCCTGAACTTCCCCATTTGTAAAATAAGTATAATATGAATACTTACCTCATACGGTTATTGTGCAAGATTAGATGAAATAATGTCCACCACATCTAAAACAATGCCTAGAACATAGTAATAATAGCTAACACTTACTGATTTTTTAATTATTATTAATTGTATTTTAGAGATAAATTAGGCTTCAAAAGGTAAAGTCACACCACTTATAAATGATAGCACTAAGATTTAAATATATAAGTCTAGATGTCTCCAAACCCATGGCTTAATATGAATGAATGTAAGATGAGTTGGTAGAAGAGAAAGCATAGCAAAGTGCTTTCTGCAATACTCCTCCTGCAATACTCCAGGAATATAGCCATAGGGGCCTAAATTTAAGTGGTGACAGTGCGAAAGGAAAAGAAAGAAAGAGATTTGAGAGGCATGAGGAAGAAAGCATAAGACTTAATGACTAATTGAATATGGGATTACAGTGTAGGGGTAGACAGTGAGGAGTCAGAGCTGAGTCATGGTATTAAGCCTGAGTGACTAGAAAGCTGATGATACAATAGACAGAAATAGGAGAGCTAAGATGGGGAATGAGTTTTGGAGGGGAGGTATAATACTCAGTTACAGATAAATCTCAAAAGAGGTATATCAGATATATAAGTTGCAGATGCAGAACTGAAGCTTGGAAAGAAGATAGACTTGTAGAGATCATCCTGGAGGGGAGGCAGTTAAAGCTTTATCAGTAAATGTGATTCTTAAGTGAGAGAATAAAGACAGAAACAGAGCCCTAAGGACTGAACCTTGGGACAGAGCCAATGTTTATTTATGGATGTTCTAGATGTGAATAAATAGACATGTAGATAAGGGGACTGGTGGATGTAATCTACTCAGACTTTCAATATGCCTTTGGCAAAATTCAGTTTCAAAGACTAAGAAATCATGGCATGATGGGTATATGAGGGAAACAGGAATGAGTTCAGAAATAGAAAAGAAAGGATAAAGATAAATAGATGGTCACATCTACAGAATGATAAGCATAAAGGATCAGTGTGAGATATTTACCAAAGATCTCTATGTTTGCAGTTGACCTTGAGTTATTTCCAGAAGTAAAGTACCAAAATGAAGATACTGAACTAAAGAGAGACCTTAGGAACCTGTGTGGATGGGTAAAACACAACAACCCTACCAGCTACTCAGTCCCTTCCATCTCCCTCTCCCCAGAACTGAAGCCCGTACTGCAAGCCCAGTCATACCTTTGGGGTCAATCCAACTGTAATCAGAGAGACTTTAAGGAGTCTAGCCCAACATCCTGGGTCTCAGCATCAAGTCTGCTGTCTTTCTGGGACCCAGTGGCCATCCTGGACCCCAGCTCTGGTACCTGGGTCAACATAATCTAGCAACTGTTTATTAAGTACTTGCTGTGTGTTGGGTGCTATATGAGTGCTAGCATAGTCTTAACCCCCAAGGAGCTCACAGTTAAAAGTCGATGCCTTTATTAAATTGTAGAACACCATTACTTATGGAGCTGGGGACCCACCTTGCTCTTTATAATTGCAGAGATAGTGCTAACCAAATACAAATATGATCCTTACATTTCCAAGCCACTCTTCAAGATGAGTTAGAGCCAAGTGATTAGCTTTAGCTAATACACTGTGAGCAGACGTAAAGGTTTTCACTTCCTAGTCAGGATGATTAGGCATATCCTCCATCTCTCAGTTCACTTGCAAACCTGGAAAAGGGCTGTCCAACCCTTATTGAACTTCATGATAAAGAAAGAAACTTAAACGTGTCAAGCTACTGCATTTGGGTGGTTTGTCTGTCTACAACAAAGATCAGTCTATAACAACTAACACTCTATTTCTTTCCAGGAGCTGGAGTTCTGTCCCTTAAATCCAGCTGGTTGATTGAGCCACTGCTACCTAAAAACATTATCTTCAAATATCATCTGCTCTAAGAGCCACTATCTTGCTCCTCTTCCACTCAGGTTGCACTCTTTACATCTGTTGGACTTGTCTCCTATTGCAGGCTTTCTTGAAGTGGATAGTAGGTCTCTCTGGGCAGCACTGTCAATAGAACTTTCTGCAGTGGTGAAGAAGACCTGTATCTATGCTATCCGACATAGTAGTCACTTGTCACATGTGGTTATTGAGGACTTGAAAAGCAGCTAGTAAAAATGAATGTTTATTTTTATTTATTTTTAGTTAATAATTTGAATAGCTACATGTGGCTACCATTGGGATAGGACAATAAAAGCATCCCCAGAGCACTGCTCACTCCAGGTTTGCATGTACTTTCCTTCGTGTGCTCTGACTCACTGTTGCTAATGCTCCAAGTTTGACCAACTCATGAGAGAGTGGTTAAAAAAAAAAATTGTTTTAATATGGGCAATGTTTGGAGATAAAAAATCTGGAACACTTAAATAAATTGAAAGATTTGGAGCCAAATCCAGAAAAAGGAACATGGATTCATCAAAGATTATTTCTGAGCCCGATATCTGCTTATTATAGCCCAAGAGATCAGCAAAAGATTAGATATCTGAAATCATACCAAGCATTTGTCTTCCTTTAAACTTAAACTTTTTTTCAATTTAAATTTCCCTTAAACTTAAAATTTTGTAAGAATCGATATTTTTTTTTTCTTCTTTGGGTAAAAGCATATGAAGGGAAAATCTACTGAAAGGAAGCCTGGAAGGAAGAGGACGAAGCTTCCATTTGAGGAAAAACTTTAAAAATTCATGATTCCTCACTCTGTAAGTATGAAAAAGACATGACCAAAGTCCAAATAATAAAGAACAACCTAAACAAGTTTTCCACAATGTTTTGTTGTTGTTATTGTTGTTGTTGTTGTTTTACCAAATCATGAGATAAGAAACCAAAGGAGAGTATAAAACCATAGCATGTAGTTTCTGAGTTGGAAAGCAACCTTAGAGGTTAGGGATCATTTAATTGCTGGAGACAGAGGCCCATTCAAGCTAGTTTAAGGAAAGGGACTTCATGTAAAGACACAATGGTCAATTTTACTGACATGCAAAAATAGGAAGCAAGGCTTCACCAGAACTCAAGGGACCCGAAACTGGAATCTCAGGTGTTGAAATTTCCTTTATTCATCCCTCAAGGTAGAATGATCTCTCTCCCATCTTCCTTCCCCCATGCTCTATTCTCTGCTTTCACACTTACAGTCTCTATACGTACAGTTAACCCTTGAACAATGTGAGGGTTAAAGACACTGACCATTCCTCACAGTCATCCTTATGACTCCTCCCAAATTTAACGGCAGTCATCCCTAGGTATCCATAGGGGACTGGTCTTATGACCTCTGCAGATACCAAAATCTGTGGATGCTCAAGTTTCTTATGTAAAATGGCATAGAACAATGCATGTCGTACTCTATGGCTTTCCCATAACTAAGACTTTTACTCACAACTTTAGCTTTCTGACTTTCATCTCAACTACACGCCTTTCTCCTCATGCTCCCTCATCATCTGAGTCAGTGTCTCAGTATTCTAATCTCAAATTCCTGGGAAGAGAATCTGATTAGCTTAGCTGGAGTTAAGTGTCCATCTCTGTTTTCATCAGCTGTGGTCAGGATAAGTAGAGGCACAGCACAAAGTTTTGCTCTAAGAGTTGGGGGAGGGTTGATTTTCTAAGAAAAATGATGAGGAGAAGGTGATGATTATTACTTCTACCACCCCTTACTTTACAAAAGCTAAAGGAGTTTCAGTGATTTGCCTATGATCTTAATTGCTATGATTTTTTTTTTCTATTTCACACCCTTTGGTATTTGAGCAATAATAATAGTTATCACCTATTGAGTACTTAACCATGTGCCGGGCAATGAGCTGAGTGGTTTTTTACAAATGTTTATCACCTTATAATACTCACATATATCTTAAGAGTTAGATATTCTTATTCTCTTCCTTTTATTTATAAAGAAACTGATGCTCAATGAAGTAATTTGACCAAAGTCAAACAACTGGTGTGTGGGAAAGCCAGGTTGGAACTCTAACATTTTCAAACCTGAAGCTTTTAACTTCTATGCTTGTCAGCAATTTCTTCACATAATAATAATTATGTGAATTATAATTATGGAATTTGTCATCTCAAAAGATGAGAGAGTCAGAAAATACATGTATACTAGGATGACTTTTGAATTACAGAATAGCCAATAGACTAGGACTACCAAAGGGACTCACATATCTGTAAACACCACAAGATCAAAGACCTGGTTCATCATTCCATCATTGATTTTTAGTTTCCAGCAAAGCACATAATAAGCATATAATAAATTTTTTTGAGAGGAGAATAAAGAAAAGCCAGGTGTAAGGGAGGATATGGCTTCTAACAATATATCCCTTAAGGTATCTATTACCAGTAGATCTCTGGGCTGGGCAAAAATCGATCTGAGAATCTTGTTTCCATGTAAAGGAAAAGTTAAAGTAGAGTCGAGAAACAAAAAAATAAGGGACAACCAAAGCCACCGAA
This sequence comes from Pteropus vampyrus, assembly GCF_000151845.1. Classification (NCBI taxonomy): domain Eukaryota; kingdom Metazoa; phylum Chordata; class Mammalia; order Chiroptera; family Pteropodidae; genus Pteropus; species Pteropus vampyrus. Next base: position 2,808,980 of record NW_011888891.1, on the reverse strand, counting down.
CACTGTGAAAGTGCAATAATTGAGGCGTACCCCAGTTATTAAGGAAGCCCTGACAATATTTAACCCAGTAGGACTCATTCAGCCAATGATGGCGGTATAGTAGGGCTTCACCTTACAAGAAAGAGGGAGAGCATTAGCAAAAGCATAGATTTACGCAACAGCAGAGGCTGTGTGTAAGTTGACAGAGGAGTGGACACAAGCAGCTCAATGTTACTGAAAATGAAGATTAGAGGAGGCTTGATGGGAGGTGAGTGTGGAGGAATGGGCAGGGGTAGATCATGAAGTACCTTTTATGCCATGATAAGCAGCTTGGACTTTATCCAAGTGATTAAAGCAGGAGAATAACAGGGTCAGATTTATGTTTTAAAAATAGATCTTCCTGCTCTGAGGAGAACTGATTTGAGAAGGAAAAGCCTAGGGGCATGGAAATCTACTGGGAATCCAGGCAAGAAATGATGACAGCCTGAACTGGGGCAGAAGTTCTGGGGAGAATGGAAAGAAACATTTGAAAAATGTTTAGTAGGTTAAATTGTCAGGACTGGTAATTGATAGTGAATAGAGGCAAAGGAAAGAAGTGACAACAGGACTCCAAATGTTCTGACTTGGCACCTGCATAGAGAAGGGAGCCAATCACTAAGAGAGGGAAGTGAGGAGAGGCATGTTTAGGGGAGAAAATGCTGAGTCTCTATTATGTGTTGAGGGGTTTATGAGACTGGCAGGAAACTTCTAGAAGGAAGTTCAAAGTAGAGGCTGCACTTGAAGATACAGATCTTGGAGTTATCTTCTAGAATTTGAACATGCAAGATTATACCATTGGAGAGCCCATAAATTGAGAAGGAAAAAGCATCAAGAACTGAACTCCAGAGAAGACCAGCCTTTCAAGAGGAAGTTGAAGGGAAAGAGCAAAAAGAAACAAAGACAGAACAACCTAATAGTGTCTTATCCTAGACACTAACGAGCAAAGTGGGTGATGTAGTGAGTTTTGCAAAAGCAGGAGAGACCAAGGGTCAAACGCTATAGAAAGATCCAGTGAAGTCAGGAGTAAAGTTTATTCTTTGTATCTAGCAATCAGCAAGTCATTAGTAACAATTTGTAGACTAGTATTCATAAATTGGTGAAGAGAAAGCAGGTTTTCAATGGATTAAGAAGATAGTGGAGGTCTTTAGAGTGAAGGGAAGAGAAGACCACAATCACCCCTTTCAACATTCATGGCCATGACATCCAAGTATCCAAGCAGAAGCCAAGTGAAAAATAATCAGTTAGAAATAGTAAATATAAAAGCACTAGTGGCTTTGCAGAGAACACTGTCTCTAGAGAAGTAGAAACAGTGATCAGATTGAAAGGGGAAAAAAGTTTGTTGGTGAGAACGTACAGGCTTAGTGAGCTGATTGATAATTTGAGAAAGAAATTCAAGAGGAAAATAAAACAAAAGTCAGAAGGGGAAGTAGGGTCAAGCAGAGGTCTTTCTTTTGCTTGCTTGAGTTTTTGTTTTGCTTTGCTTTCTAGTAGGCATAACTTGAATATCCTGAAAGACGTACATGAAGGAGAAAGTGGGAAGGGGAAATATTGTGGGAAGGAATGGGTAATAACTGATGAAACAAGAGCTCAGAAGAGACAGGAAGAGAAAGAATTGTGAGCATTGGTCAAGAGATTTAGCCTGGAAAGCTGAAAGAACAGTTCTTTTTAGACAAGATGAGTGCGTGATAATAGAGACCGGCATGTATGGAAATGGAAGAGAAGAGCCTGGATGTGGCCACAGCCTTCTTAGTAAAGGAAGTGAAGTCATCTCTACTTTAGGGTAGATATTTGGCCTTGAAGAGATTTAGATTTGACTGTAATGCTGGGGGGAGGGGTTGGGAGAGGAGGGTGGGGAAGGGTAGATACACTAGGGAGCCAAGAGGAGATGAATAAAAGCATCTACTAAGCCAGAGGGGGACTAGCTTAAAATTAGACTGATGTTAGTAATAGAATCAAAGGTTATAGACAAGTCAACTGAAACAAGAAAGTAAGACTTAATGATTAAGAAAGATGGCTCAAAACTCCTAGCCAAGATTGGAGGCACAGACAAAAAAAGTGCCAAGGCCAATTTATGAATAACAGGAAGAACTTAAACTTTTTAGAGGTAATTCATCCTCCTTCCTAACCCCCAAACAAGCTCTACTGGTTGTAATTTTAGGGCATTTAGAGGAAGGGGATGGGAATGGTGGAAGTCAATGCTTCTGCCCATTAAACAATGTAGGTCTGCCCCAAACCCTGCCCCCAACCCTGCCAGTTGAATTCACCATACATTATTGAGTGCCTTCAAGGCATCAGCACTGGGATGAGTGCTTTTAAGGTTGGTGGGGAGAACAAAACCAAGAGACAGTCTTCATAGCTTCAGGGTCTGGCTCAAGAACTTGTAACCTAGTGCTCAGTCCCCCGCCCCAGAGGGATCCCCAGGGCCCTTTTATAGTTACGCCCTCAGCCAGCCAATAAACACTAAAACTTCCTAAGACAGAATCAGGAAACTGGGAGGGACTTTTTGTCCCCCGAAATCTGCCTCATAGGGCCAGCCTATGTAATAATGGTCTTCCTTTATTATAGGCTGCTTAAAATATCAGAAGATACATTCTGTGAAGTGGATGAATCAGCTAATAATAAGGAAATACCAATGGCAGGGAGAGAGGCTGCCAAAAATAAATCAATGCAGCCCACAGGGTGGTTATGCTGAAGACTGAGTCTCATGCCAGTCCTCTCTAGAGACTCTCCATGCCTGGCTTCCAAATGCTCTTACCACACAAATCATCTCTGTCATTGGCTTTTCTTGTTACCCAGAAGTTTCCACAAGAGTCAGTCAGATATAACAGCAAATGCAAAAAAAATACATGCAGATTTGTCAAAACTGAAATTTAATTACCATGACAGCTTATATTCGGAATGCCTACTGAGGAGTGAGTGCTTCCATGCAAATTTTACAGGGCTGACTGTATCCTAGCCCCAGCACTGCCTTCTCTGGCATCTCCAAATAATAGCTACAACCTATTCATCTCACCCTCTCTGTCAAAGTCCTGCCTTTCCTTTAGAGCCCACCTTCTCCACGAAGCCTGCAAGGATTCTTCGAGTGTAGCTTGCATCAATTCTATCTGCCAACCTGCTATAAATGTCTACAATTAGTTTCTAATTGTGTAATGTTTTCTGATTACTTAATTCCTCTAGGTGCTAGATCTCTAAATTATTTTAAACTTCCATAAGGCAAAACAAAAATTCCTTTTTTTCCTCCAAAGATTATGACTTAATGCTTCTCTGTGTCACTTATTCATTCAATGTTTCTTGAGCACCAACTATTTTGGGTACTGAGGATACAACACTAAATCAGAAAAAGGTCTGCCCTCAGGGAGCTTAATGTGAGGGACAGGCAAGGAAATGGACCATTTTTAATAAAATGTATTAGATACTAAGATAGGAAACTACCAGATGCTCTGGGAGTATTGAGGAGTGGGATCCAACTCAGTCCCAGTTTGTTCTGTCAGCCGGTGGGTGGGTTGGTGACTTCATGTTGAAAATGGTGGCCAGGCTGAGCCCTTGAAGTGGAATAGAAACTGTGTAAGTCAATATCTGTGGTGGTGGGCGGTGGGGAGGGAAGGGGGATAACATAGGATCCTATGGGATAAAGAATTTTTCGTATTTAAAGCTCCTGATGTTGGTACATTCTGAGAAGTGCATGTGATTCTGTACAGGTGAACAGTGAGAAGGGGAATGATTAGACAAGACATGAAAGAGCTCACGGTCTGGTCCATGAGATGAGACAGACCAGAACATAGACAATACGATACGGGTAGGCTGGATAGGCACCTAACCTAAATTGGGGGGTGGAGGGTTAGGGAAGGTTTCCCCAGGAGGTAACATCTCAACTGAAACATCCAGAGTGGGTAGAATTCAACCAGGAAAAAGGCAAGGAAGCACATTCCAGGCAAAAGGAATGGCCTGGAACATTCAACATTCTAGAGACTCTGAGCTGCAGGGAATGTAATAATAATCATTATTTTTCTTTTTCTTCCAGTCTTTCTTGAGTCATTCAAATTTTGGCCTTTTCTAGGCTCTGCTTTACAACCAAGCCATGGTCAGTGTCTTTCTACAGGAAAAAGGAGTATAAGAACAGATTCTCTCTGGGGGAGGGGTTGGACTCTGGGAATGGGGTGGAAGAGGGATTCGGCGAGGGGAGATGGTGTCCAGCAGCTACTAAATTGCATTTGGGGAGAAAAGTTTCCTATGTCAGTAAGACCCTTTCTTGCTTGGTAAATTATATCCTGGGTATTAGCAGCAATTAATGCCCTTAAACCTTGACTTTTATACTATGAACTTTATGAAGGAAGGAACAATAATTTTTATTTTTGTATCCTCAGTGCTTAACATAATAAGTACTTAATATTATGTTATATGGCACTTAATAAGTAAGTATTGAATGACCAACTGCCTGAACTCCTGGTTCCTACAAGGTTCTAGTTCCAAAAATCCCCAGATCTTTTTTCATGTCATGGCTATAAAGAAGCCCATATCTCCGATTTGGTTGTATAGGTTTGCTGGTAGTGCCGCAGTGTTCATGGGGTTCAGCAATTAATGCTTGCTTCTTTCAGTCTAGCCAGGCCCCCTGGCAAGTCACAGATGTGTGCCAAATGGTCAATTTTCTTTCTAATATACTGTGCCCACTCAGATCTCCTAGGACAGGTGAGACACAGATATTGATCATTTATATGATCATTTTTTACCTTCACCAGTATTTATTTATATTCCTTTTTTTCTTCTGGTAACTTGATGGCTCTATATTTTTACTTATTTTGGAACTATATTCTTTTAAATTTTAGTGGTTACCCTTCATTTTTTAAATAGGCATGTTTAAGTATATATGATATTTAAACATATCTAAGTTATCTAATATTTCTATTCTCTTCCTAAACATGTCAAGAACAGTAAAATATCTACTCACTAAACAGTGTCCCTCTCTGTATCATGTTGTTGTTAGCTAGAGCAGGGCTGGGCAAAGTACCCTTCCCAGGCCAAAGCTAGCTGACAATCTGTTTTTGTAAATAAAGGTTTATTTGAAACACAGTCACATCCACTCATTTACATATTTTCTATGGATGCTTTCACTCTACGATGGCAGTGTTGAGTAGTCGAGACAGAAACTGTACGGCCTGCAAAGCCTAATATATTTACTATCTGGCCCTTTACAGAGAATGTTTGCAGACCCCTGCTCTAGAGTTTCAATTTTGCCCTTTTTCAATACAAAACAAAGTGATCTCTTTTAAAACAGTTAATGGTTAATTTAATTTATTACTATTTTATTCATTTCTGTGCCCACCATTGTTTCTAGTATTCCAGATCTCCCTGAATTCTTCTACTTCTTTATAATTTCTGTATGCGGTTGGCACATTCTCTTAGTTTTTGCTTAGAGAATGATAGTTTAGCTGGCTGTTAAATTTGAAGCTGGTGGTTAATTTTCCTTTGCACTTGGAATATATTATTCCATTGTTTTACTTCCTCTGTTATTGCTAATAGAATAACTACTGTCAGTTTAATTGTTGCTCCTCATAGAACAGGATGTTGTCTCTCTGACAGCTTTAATATTTCTCTTTATATTTCATGTTCTGTAGTTTCACTACAAGTCTAAGCATGTATTTATCTTTATTTTGTTCAGTATTCCCGATGTATTTTCAGCTGGAGGATTCATACCTTTCTCAGTTATGGAAAAAGTCTCAGTTATTTAATTCTTCAAATATTGCTTCTCTGCCATTATCTCCATTCTAACTAGTTCTATTTCACACCTTTCTATTTTTAGAATTTCTTCCTGTTTAATTTTACATTTTTTGTTCATTTTCAGTAGATATTCCTTATTTTTATCTCTGAGAATTCTAAACATACTTCTTTTTAAAACTTTATTAGATCTTTATAATTAATTTTATTTGAAGTTAATTCATGTTCTGATTGCTTATTTTGTTGGTTATCTTTCTTACTATCAGATTTCTTCAACTATTTTGGAATTTTGGCTTGCAAGAATCATTATGAATAGGATTTCTTTTGTTTTGTATTTTTCTTCTCTCTTTCCCTGTCTAGTACTTTAGTGGTTGCCTCCACTTGATCCTCTGGGGCTCATCATATAATAGTATTGCCAGTTCAGTAGTGATATCAAGACTATCACAGATCCAGACCTGAAACCATGGGTGGATTGACACAGTACCTCCTCATAAGGCTATTTCCATTTTCTTCCAACTCCCTGAATCCACAGCTTCCTATTAAATAGTGGTTCTTAAAGTGTGTTCTGGGACCAGTAGCATCAGTGTCCGTGGAAACTAGTGAAAACTGCAAATCCTTACCCCAGACCTACTGAATCAAACACTTTGGGGATGGGGCTCAACAACCTGTGTTTTAACAAATCCTCCTGGTAGTTCTGATGCACAGGCACTTCAATTAGCCCCTGGGCAACTTAGCCATTGATTGCTTTTTCAGCCTCCTTTTATAAAAGAGGATGTTCACTCAAGCCAGTTCCACACTTCACACAGTGAGCCTGATACTGTTTCCCATCTCATCATTGTTTTCTGCCCTGGAATCAGCAGCCCGCTTGTATTTTCTTCTTGGTTTGGTCCATAGAAATGATTATCTTATTTTTGAGCCAGCTGATTTCTTGTTAGCTTCCTCTTTTCATACTTTTTTGTTACTTTTTTTTTTTAGGGCAAAGGGAGTGTGCTGAAACTTGACCTTACAGACGTTCAAAAGCATAGTCCACATTCACCTCTTAGGTTCTATAGTCACAACATTACCATACATATTAAATATTATCTGATTGGATAACCAAAACGTGAGCCATATTCATATACCACATGCATTTTACTGTGCGTTATGATCTTGGACAAACAGATGTACTCATCTGAGCTCAGTTAATTTATCTGTAAGAGAGAAATGATAACTACCTGAAAGTTTGACTACGAACACTAAATCCAATGTCATATGTGAAATGAACTAGCATAGTGCTTGGCTCATAATTGGCTCTCAGTGGTTGTTTATCTCCTCCATTTTTTAATCTAGAACTTGTGTTAAGTTTAATTTAAATATTGTTAAGATTTAGACTCCTAGTTTACAGGTTCATTTACCACTTTTCTTCTTATCTAAACTCCCTTTGGTGCAACCCCAATTCACCAGAACATAATGATATTCTGAAAGAGAAATATTAAGAGGTTTCTCTTAAGTTGTAAAGAATGGGTCCTTGTCCCCCTCACTCCAGTGACTGGAAGAATGTGGTCATTGGGAAGAGCACATTATACAGTCTCAGAAGTGATGAATGCACATAGCCCTGCACTACATGAACCCCCGACTGGGAAAAAGATAGCAATAACAATAAGGGCAGCGATAACATTGATAATAATACGAAAGCTAACATGTGCCAGGAACTGTTCTAAGCACTTGACATGTGATATCTCATTTAAATTTTTATAAGAGCCTATGAAGCAGTTACTGTTATTATCTCTGTTTTACAGATGAGGAAAACAGTTATAGAAATGTTAAGTAACTTGTCCAAGTTTGCACACCTAATAAGTTGCAGAACCATGATTTTAATAAGGCAATGTGCCCAGGCAGTCAAACACAGGGAATCCAAAGAATGAGGAATAATCTCCTCCCCAGTCAGTGATCTGGGTATAACCCTTTTCACTTGGCAGCCCTGATAATTCACAGCCATCGGATCACACTTTTATTGTTTCAGCAATTGGATTCTACCCAGGCTCTGTTTCCATCAAAAAATTGCAGCAGTTCTCCAGGAAACAGGGAAGAACATCCCCTCAGGCGAAATCAGTGGATCCTTAGGACTCTTCGCTGGTGGAAACGTGCTGCTGTCTTGATGAATGTCTCACACACAGGCACTGCCTGCCGTCCATGAGTATTTTCAGCTTCTTTGTTCCTTTCTCTCTGTTGTGTGTCTGTTTCTGCCTAACCTTTTCTTTGACCAACTCTGTCTGTTTCTGCCATTCTCTTGTTTTTTTCTTCTTCAGCAAAATTACTTTCGCCATGCTGTGACAACTTCCCACCTGCAGTGGAAACACTTATTTTGAAAGGGATGTGAGTTCACAGATAAAAATCCTTTACTTTCACCAATTCTTGATTTCCTCCCCCTCAGCCAGTTATGCCACAGGGGAATTTTTGTCCACATTGCTGATAAGGGTGTAGATCCAGCCACTCCTACGCAACAGACAGCTGTCCAGCTTTCAGGGGTAGGATTTGGGATGACAGAATAGACAGGGCTGTAGAGGGTGTTGGGGTCACTAGCGTCTCTGGTCACATACCAGATATCATCAGCGTTTCCAGCTGGGATGATTCTATCTTGCATTGACTCAAAAATTGCCGTGATTTTGTCTATAAACAGCTTGGAGAATGGGTTAGTATAGAATAAGCAGAGGTCTTTGATGCCAGCATTTAGAGAAGTTTAAGGCATTCATACCTGGGAGGAGGGAGAAAAACGAAGGAGGAAGATGGCTCTTTACTTGGGAATAAATGAAGTCAGCTGATATGCATTTGCTTGATGTAACATCATCCTCTCCTCTTCCAAAGTGCAAATTCATTAAAACTAATGAGGCCCCAATGTTGCCTAAGCTGAATGCTGATCAGATTCCCAGCATGCACCTGCCACACTGGCTCTCAGTCTCTGCACCAGAGAGGCAGGAAGGACCCTTGTCAGCTGGAGACAGAGGCTCTGGGGCCTCTATGGACCTGATCATGGATTGACATGAATTGGTGCTTGATTTGCACACGATTGCATGCTACTATATTCATGTTGAAATGTACAGACAGACTTTTCTCACCCTAATTCTGTAACATACCCACTCCCTGCCAGGCCATTTTTCCTGTCTGCTGAAGAGACCCTTATGAACACCTTTTTTCTGAGACACACTTGGGTGCCCAAAAGTCACCTGCACTTCCTGTCTGATCACCGGGCAGAGAGGAGGGGAGTTGATAAGGAGGAGTGGCATAGGAGCTAGTAATTCATATTTTCTCACCCTCAGAAGAGTGTATATTCTAATTGAGGCCTTGTTTGAAAAAAGAGAATGAAGGTAGGTGTAGGGTGAGTATAGGATGGGGAAGGAGAAATAGTGGATACTTATGTGGCAGTTTATCTCCTTCATTTCAAAAATATTTATTGAGTGCCTACAATGGAGCAGGAAATGTCCTAGGCACTGCAGGAATGTTGCAAATAAGACAGCGGTATTTCACTCTCTTAGAGCTTACTCTTCTGAGCGAGATAGACAATAAAAGAAGTAAATTAGGGAACTATATTCAGAGTGACGGTCAGGGGTGTGGAAAGGAACATTAGTTTGGGTAGTCAGGGAAGGCCTCTCTGAGAGATGATATTAGAAACAAGACCTGCAGAACAAGAAGGATAGGTTTGGGGGAAGAGAGTCTTAGAGCAGGGGCAAGCCCTTAGTGGTATATTCTTTCTGAGGCTGAGAACAGAAAGGAGGCCACTTGATTAGAGTACAATGGCAAGCAGGAGCATGGGCGCTAACACAGGAGAACAGGCAGGGGTCAGAGGCCATGCAAAAAAAGTTGTTTATTCCTCATTTCTTATACCTTCTATGATGGAAGTTGTACAGCCTTTCCGGGAGTAAGTACCCTAAATCCTTTTAGGATTTTCTTCAGAGTCCAACCTAATACACCTCACTATGGACAAAACACTTATTTTCCTGTTCTTTCTACTTTTACTACCACCAGGTTTAATCCAGTGTCTTTGCATAAACTCTAAGGATACCAAAAAAACTAATGACTCCTCAGATCTTGGGGGTAACTTAGAGCAACCTCCTCAGCCACTGGCTTTGATGTGGAAGAAAGGAAGTCTCAGCTTGGCAGCAGTTCCCCTGACCAACTCCTCTATTCTGAAGTCTGGAGCTCTGGCTTATTTCATCAGAATTTTGATATTGGTCTTGCAGGCTGAGGACCAGAGTATCACCACTAAAGGTCAAAAGAGGGACCTTGGATTTCCTATATATGACGTCTCCCTGAAATTGTCTCCTGTCAGGTTAGCCGACACCACACACAAAAACCGTAAGATCCTGCCTCGTTGGCTTTGGCCAGAGTCTGTCCTTTTTTCCCTCTTCTGTCTACTTCTTCTAATAGTTTGGCATATGTGTCCATTCCAAATTCCATCACATTGGAGGTTAAGGCTTCAACATATAAATTTTGGGAGATGCAGACATTTATCCATAACAATAGGAAAGCCCATGGGACACAATTCTTAACAAATATAACATAAGACAGAGTTCTTGTGTGAGACTTCCAAGAAAGCTTCCTAAAAGAGGTAAGGTAGACAGAGCTGCTGCATCGTTTGCCATTTGACTTTCTCCTTTTTCTTGCCTTGGACATAGATGGAATGCTGGCAGTTCATCAACCACCATGTATCCACTAGACTTCTCCTATTGTGAATGAAAACACAGAAAGAATGTGGGTTCCTGAAGACATTCTGGAGACACCAAACCAATCCTGTGCTCATCCTTATTTCAGAAGAAAAACAAAAGTCCTAACTTGTCACTAAATAAAGTCCCAAATACAAAGCTATTTATGCACCAATTGGTTTCTCTCACTTCACTGGGACCACTTATAGAGCAGGTCATACTATGTTGTGTTTTTTGTAGCCTTCACCTTGTATATGTTCAAGAAGTGCTTGCCGAATTTTTAACAGCAGATACTTATGCTCAATTATTAAATAAAAATCTCAAAAAGTCTGGACTTTTCTATTTCAAAATCTTTCACTCATAAGACTGTTGCCTGACCCCCAAACCTTAAGTTTTTAGGGGTTACCATATTCTTTCTGGCTGAAAATCTGAGTTACATGTAGATACTCCTCTTCGTAATCAATTGAACCTCAAGTTTATTGTTTGCTCTCTTGTAGCATGACTAGAATGTCCTAACCTCTCATCCCTAGAGCCCTCAGATGAAGACACCTAAATCAGCTTCTCTCCTCAACCTCTGGTCTCTTTATCATCTTCATTCCTTGACTTACTCAGAAAGTATGCACTTGAACTCCTTAGAGACCAAAGCGGTACAGAGGGATACTCATTCACTTTCGCACGAGATGACCTGGATTGCATTCCTGGCTCTACTCCTTACTTATTTTGTGACCTTGAGCAAGTTACTTTACCTCTGCGCCTGGATGTTCCAGGCTGTGAAACAAAGATTATGATTCGTATTTATACCAGTTTGATGTATAGATTAAATAATCTTATCTCATTTTTGAAAGCCTAAGGTGTACAATAAATAATAATGATACTTAAAGTTTAATGACATTTCTATTGTTCTAAATTCTAAAACCCAATTTTCTCTCCTCAAATATCTCAGCTTCTTTTCTGGAGCATTCTTATTACTGCACCTGCCTAGCATATTTTGTTTGTCTCTTATTGTCCTCCTTCTCATCTTACTTATCTAAGAGTTGGTCCTGTTTTGGTAAGATTCCACTTGATTGCAAGTAACAAAACCCCCAGCTACTATAGCCTTTTTAAAAAAGCTACAGAAGTCCAAGGCTGATGTAGTCACTCAGCAATGCCACCAGGGACCCAGAGTATCTCCATCTTTCTGCTCTGCTACCCAAATGTGTAGAGTCCCATCCTCATACTGATGCTTCATGGTCATAACATGGCTGTTGCACATCGAGGTCACATGTTTCAACTAACTACAGGCAGGAAGAGAGGGAAGGACAACTTGGTGAAGGACTTTCTGTCAACAAAGATTTCTCTTTTTATTCAAGAAGGTGAGCTCTTCCTAGCAATCCCTCCTACGTCTCACTGATGAGATCTGTGTCCATGGCCACCACATGTAGCAAGAGAATGAGAAAAAAATGAGTATTTTTAGCTGGACACATTGCCCTCCTGAATAACAAAAAACTGGTACTCTATTCATAAAGAAGAAGGAAATATAAATTAGGTAGGCAATTAGCAGTGTCTATCAAAATCCTTTACCCAAATACAGCTTTAAAATTATAACACAATTCTACTCAGGCTTGAATCTGTCAAACGATTTCATTAGAAACACATGATTTGGGGAAGGATTTTTTTTTTTTAAATAAACTTTATTTTTTTTTAATAGTTTTAGATTCACAGAAAAATTGTGTAGTTAATACTGAGAATTTCTTGCATACCCAGCACCTAGTTTCCCCTATTATTAACATTTTACAATAGTATGATACACTTGTTAAAAATTAATAAAGCAATATTGACACATTGTTATTAACTAAAGTCTATAATTTATTATTATTGTCCTGGTTTTTATCTAATGTCCTTTTTCTGTTCCAGGATCCCATCTGGGATACCAAATAACATTTAGTTGTCATGTCTCCTTAGGTTCCTCATGGCTGTGACAATTTTTCAGACTTTAACTGTTTTGATGCCCTTGACAGTTTTGAGAAGTACTGGTCAGGTATTTTGTAGACCATCTTTCAGATGGATTTGTCTAATGTTTTTCTCATGCTTAGCCCAGAGTTATGAGTTTGGAGAAGGAAGACTACAGAGGTAAAATGTCATTTTTATCACATCGTGTCAAGAATATATACTATCTACCTGACTATCGCTACTGATATTGACCTTGATCACCTGGCTAAGGTAGTGTTTATCAGGGTTATCTAAAGTTTCTTGCCCTCTACCCCTTCCCATACTGTACTCTTTGGAAGGAAGTCACTCAGTGCAGCCAATAAGGGTGGAGAGTTATGCTTCACATCTTTGGAAATAGAATATCTGCCTAGATGATTCATAATTCTTGTGCACAAGAGACTTGTCCCTTCTCCTTATTTATTTATTTATTTGTTTGTTTATTTATTTATTTACCTATCTATCTATCTATTCATTTGATCATTTATTTGTATCATATAGACTCATGAATATTTATTTTATACCTTGGGTTATGATCCCATACTCCTTTTATTTTCTTGTTCAAATTCTTCCAGCTTTGACCACTAGGAGTTCTTTTGGTTGGCTCAGGTATCCCTTTGACACATCTGCATCAGTGTGTGTGTGTGTGTGTGTGTGTGTGTGTGTGTGTGTGTGTGAGCACACGCACACATGTGTGTGTCTATGTGTCTATGTGTAGCATTTCTATACTTTCTGGCATTACAAGATGCTCTAGGCTTGTCTTGTATGTTTCCTGCCCCAGTCTTAGAATCAATAATTTTTCCAAGGAATCCTGGTTCCTTTTATTGGATAATTCTATTAAAAACCAAGATATGGGCACTAGTTGTGCTCATTGTGGGCAGCTGTCTTAATTACAAACTTAAGACTTCCTTCTCCATCTCTCACATGAAAAATTACTTTGCTCCTTTGCCCTCCTCCACTTTCTTTCTAGCTATCTCTGCCCACACAGAACTGAGATCAACAAGAATGCTAGGCTCAAAAAAGTTAGCGTGTAAAAAATATAAAAAATAAGAGATGTGCCTCCTTAAATAATTCTGAAACAATTGGTTTGGAAAGATGCTGAACTCATAGAATTTCTGAATATTAGATATATTATATAGCCCAAACTTTCATTTTTCTGAGGTCCTTAAAAGTGAAGTGGTTATTCCAAGGTCAGGTAGCCAAGACTAGACTCTAACCATTCAGAATATTCCCTGTTGCCTTCTTCTTTAAAACATTATGCTAGTGAAGTCAACTTATTCCTTTATTCTCCAGGTTAGTACAAGATAGTACACTGCTTCAAGGTGACTCTTACTGGAAAGAAACCCCAGTTTACTGTGGACAGAGCTAGATGCTGACATCCTGTAATAAATTTTCAAGGCTATGGGATATGAAAGAGCAGAGATGTTAGACACCAAGTAGCTGTGTAGAGAGCAGCTCAGGCTTCACTGGGGCAGGGAGGTGGCATCCACGGTGCCAGTAATGAGGCGCCAACACAGGTGTTTTACTTCAGGGGTCCCCTAGGTCCCAGCTGCCTCTGCCACTCCTACTGGAGGAAGAACACTGATTTGGAATGCGCGGCTGTTTGGATGATGTTGTTTTTCTGATGTAACCCCTGTCGGTTTCCCCACCTCCCTCTTCTCTGCCTCCTTCCCACCCTCTTGGGAGCAATTTATGTGTCTCTGGCTCCTTTTAGACGAGGAGAGAGTGCTAATTAGTTGTCTGATTCATCCCAGGCCACCTGTCCCAGGGCGCTTGGCAGTAAGACCAGACTGGGCGTGGCCCCAAACTCTCCAGGCAGGCAAGTGTCCCAGGGGCTAGGACAATCCCCCAGCTGACGTCCGGCCATGGATCATGCAGCATGATGGGTAGAAAGGACTATTCTGCTTCAACAAGGCTTGTCCCTTCTGCAGCCCCATTTCCTTTACAGCAGCTGCACGGGCAAATGGAGGGAAAGCAATTCCTACAGCCTTTGGGGCTTTTAATTCATTTCTCCCCTCCAATTGAAATCTACTTTCTGTGAAGAGAACATGGCAGTGATGAGCTTCCCAGAGGATGCCTCTGCAGCTGATTAGTCTGAGGAGTGGTCCATGCTTCTTTCTTCTCACCACCACATTTACTAACAGAACTCACACACACTCCAGATCTTGGGGTGAAATATCAGCAAAACGTCTTGAAAGAGCTGTCTGTGCTGATGATCACAATTACCTCACCTCCATTTCTCTCCTCAAACCACCAAATGGGGCTTCACCCTCTCTTCCCCCATAAGTCTGCCACTGTCATGGTCCCAACAACCTCACACTTCCATGTGCAGTATCCCTTCCTGGCCTCCGCAGCATCCAACATAGCTGGCCTCCTGTTCTGAATTGTTTTTCTCCTCATGGTTTACAGGACACATGGCTTCCTTTCTACCTTGAGGTTATTTCTTCTCAGTCTCCTTCCCTGGCTCCCACTGCTTGCTGGACTCTTCTCATCTGCAACCCTACTCTCTCATGAAATGGTTTATCTGGTCCCATGGCTTAATACCACCTGGACACTGAGGACTCCTTGATGACTTCTGTGTTTCAAATTGAAATGACCAATAACTTAGTATCTCTGCTTGGAGTGCAAGCCCCAGGCCTAATAAAATTCAGACCATTGTACTATCATTAAACTAACAAACATTAAGATGAGGCTCAAAGTAGCTTTCTGCTCTTTCTATTGCCTTTGCTTGCTTCTCTGAAAGAGGAGTCAGAGCAGCTAGAAAGCAGGTGCAGACGTACATTATAGCTCCATGAAATTATGATCAGTAGCCTCTGTTTAAGGAGGAAGGAGAGTGTGTAATGCGTTTTTGAAAAATGTCTACTGAAAATGATTAATTTTTTTAAGAAACAAGTTTGGCTCTTGAAAGGATAGGTTTCAGTTATCTGACTAGTTTGCATAAATTCTAATAATGCTCAGATAAATGAGGCATTACTGTACTTAAACTCAGTTTCTAGACTTGTGGGTCTGTTTTAAGCAATAGGGTAAATGGGAACAAGACAGTTGATGGATCTCAGTTCACAGGGAAGATGCCAGGCTTCTTGCAAAAGCTCCCTAGCAAAGCCCAGAAATTGGGACCATCTTCTGGAACCAAGCAAGGGGAAAGGAATGGAGGGGAGACATCCAAGCTTGAAATGGCAGATGGTTAGATCCAGAGCGAAGTGAGATTCATTAGGTTTTACGTATCTTCAGTGAGCAGAGATGGAGGAAAGTATGGAGTGTCAAGTTACCCATTTAATTATTTTTAAAACTCTCTCTTCATAGGTCTTGCATCACTGCAGCTCAGCATATCATTTATCTATAGGCGTGAAATCCCCACCGAACAAGAGTTTCAGGACAATGGTCAATCCGTGAGAAATGCTAAGGGTGTTTGGGTCAAATGTGAGCTCAGTTGTTCCAAGGAGCTGGAGGAGAGGAGCTGACACACCTGAATGCAATACTACCAAGGAGCTTCCCAACTCATGGTGTGGAAACTCAACAGCTTTCTCTTTGACTTGAGGCAGGGAATAGTTCTGGCTTCCAGAGGCTCCAGGAAAGCTGTCACACCACGTTAGACAAATATTTGTCCTTTGCTAGGGACAGTTTGAGATAGTGGTTCTTCTTTGTTTAAGATCCCACCCCAGTGGGAATCTAATTGGGGCTGCTGGGATGGGAAAAGTAAACGTGTGAATATATAAAATCAGCATTCGGTTTCAGGAAAGTCTCACTCTTCTTGAAGCTCTGGTCAAAAACAAACAAACAAACAAACCAACAACTCAGCACTGGCACCTTTCCAAGTCTTGGCTTCCACCCTTACTAGCTCTCTTATTCACTGCCCTACTCTTATCAAATGTCCCTCCTGCCCCAGCCTCCTGCCTGGTCTCCATCCCCTGTTCCTACACTCTGAATTGCTTTTTAGGAACCTTCAACAGTGACATCCTGAGGGACCTTTTCCTCACATCTTCTGATTAGGCTTCTGCAGAAACTTGGTTCTCTTCTGACAAGGGATGAGCCATCCTTGGGGCACCAGCCTAAGCCCCACATGCTGCAGGGTCCCCAGACTCCCTGGAGTATACTTAAATCACAGAGAACTCTACAGATGGGCCTCCTCTCTGCAGTTCCAGCTCTCCCTGTCACTCTCAAATAAAGCCAGGTGCCTGAAGCTATGTCTAACGGGTCCTGGAGGATGGCCTAGAGAGTAACTTACCCAGGCTTGCACATGAGAATGAGGCAGTGACTAGAACACAGGGCCAATGACATTCAGCCCCGTTCCTTCCCTCCTACACCAGCAGGCCTCAAACTCACTAGTGAGGAACATCACAAGTAATCTGTTGTCAAAAGTAAGTACCAACATTTGAAAATTGTTTATTTTCTTATAAATTTAGTTTGAGAAGCAGAATAGCAAAGCTGTTGCCAGCAGACACTTTGGAGTCCAACAGAATCTAAATTTTGGCTCCACCATGGATTGTTTTTGTGACCTCAGACAATTTCCTTTACCTCTTTATCCCTCAATCTACCTTTCTGTAAAATGGGATGATAATAGTATCTACTTCCTAAGGATTGTTGTAAAGATTCAGTGAAACTGGACATGCTAAGTGCTTAGCACAATGTCTGGCATACAAGAAACTAACAATAAATCTTGGCTAAAATTAGTATTCGTGTGTATATGTGTGTTTGTACACAGAAATAAATCTAAGAGGCCGCCCGTATTAACTGTACCCTCTCTCCCTTTTATTCTGGGAGGCATTCCTATAGCAGAGAGAGAAAAAGGTGGAATTACGGAATTGCAGGTTATACAGAAGGAATTGTATGTAACGGCAGCTTATTTTATATTTTTTTCACATCTACGAGTGAGTTGTCATTACCGATATGCTAATAATATTTGTGGTGGTTATAACTTATTATAATGCCTTGTTTCCCCACAAAATAAATATAAAAGTATGTGTGTTTATATGTCTTTTCCCCTACGTTTTGGCTACACTGAGAGAGTATATCTCGAGCAGGAGCCTCATCTGTCAAGGACATCAGGGCAGATGCAAGCTGACACCAACCAGTAGCACCCATGCTAGGGGCCGCTATATAAGACCGGAGCCATAAGGTCCTAAAGGTGCAGGGCAGACGACCTAGGACTTGAGAAAGCAGCTCTGCCAGGCGGGCCAGCCTGAGTCCTGCTCTCAGGGCAGAGCAGATCCCTGCTGTCACCTTCCCCACTGATGAATATGGAAGAGCCTTCACTCAGCCTGATTGTTGTGGGGCTTTGTTTCTCTTCACCACCCTCCTGCTCACTGATCGGATGTCACTCCTTTTATTATTATTATTCCCTCTGTGTTGACAAGTGATTTAAACACTTCACAGGAGAAAAGAAAAAATAGGTGGAGTCTGGGGGGGGAATCTTTTCTTTGAATCCAGGGTGTTCGTTTTTGTTTTTCTGTTTTTTGTTTTTTTTTTTATTAACAAATAAATGACTACCAATGTATATATAATTAAAACTAATAGGTTAATTAGGGAACATTTAGATCTTTCTGGAAAAAAATAATAAAAGCCAATGACGGTCTCCATCTGAGGCAAACAGGGAATATAATAAATAACCCTGGGTGGAGGAATGGTGCCTTTATAGTTGACTCTGATCACGGCTTCACAATTACTGGAAATAGCTGGGTAACAGAGCCAGATTTCTTTCCACAGACCAGGAAAGGAGGGCTCTGGGATGCTGAACAGCTGCTTTGGGTGACAGGGGAGTCAGAGGCAGTAGCACCCTTCATCACCAAACCCTGTATCTCTGAGCTTGGGCTCTCATTCTGTTTTTTTTCTCTCTCTCCTTTTCTGCTCAGCTGTGACTGTCACTCAGCCTGAGACAATCTTTCTGTACTCCAGACAATGAGATTTCAGAAAGTGTCTATGCCATGACAACCTTTTCTGGTGGTGGAATAGGAAGACGAGAGGTGGGGAGAGGCAGGAGGAGAGAAAGATCAACAGATAGTTATGTCCACTTTAGCAGGCAGGCCCTCTTAGACAGGAAGGGCTCTGGCTGGCCTGGAGGAGTGGCCCCACTCAAAATGCTCAACTGAGCCCTGGTTCTGCTCACTGAGCCAAGGGTGTGGGGGATGCTGTAGGATGGGGATATGTATGCTGTGCTTAATCAGCCCTGGCTGAGGCATTACCTAAAGCTAGGCAAGGAGAGAAATCTGGCTACCACCATGGTCATCCCTCTGTTCTTTTTGGTGTAGTGGAAACAAAGCTCAGGGTGTGCAGGACTCTGAGGATGGAGAGTGAAAATTCTGCTATGGGTCGAAGTCCTAATTCTCAGTACTTGGGAATACAACCTTATTTAGAAATAGGGTTGTTGCAGATGTAATTAGTTATGATGAGGTCATACTGGAGTGGAGTAGGCCCTTAATTCAATATGACTGGTGTCCTCAGAAAAAGGGGAGACATACATAGAGAAGATGATCATGCAATGATGAAGGGCAAGATTGGAATGAAGCTGCCACAAACCAAGGAATGCCTCGGGCTAACAGAAGCTAGAAGAAGCAAGGAAAGTTCCTCCCCTAGAGAACCCGAGGGTACATAGTCCTTCCAATACCTTAATTTTGGACATCTAGCCTCCAGAAGAAGAGAGAATAAATTCCTTTTGTTTTAAGCCACTTCGTTTGTGGCGCTTAGTTATGGCATCTCTAAGAAACTAATTCATGACTCTCAGCAGCCATCCTGACTCCATGACAAGGAAAATCTTAGGTTGGGTCTTGGAATAAAATCTCAAGTCAAATGCCTGGAAGAAAATAAGCAGGTCTCAGAGTGATCACCCAAACTGTCGTACCACAGAAGTTTCGAAAGCCAGACCCTTGCCTCACCTCGACTCCAGTGAGTCTCACTGTCCACTTTGACAGTAGAGATTCCTTATGTCCCGAGTCGACATCGTGAATCCTGAGCAAGAGACACTATCTCAGGAGTTTGAAGAAAAGGAGAAAAATTAAGTCTTTTTCTTTCATCATCTCATTTTTATTATTAATAATAATAGCAATACATACCATTTATTGGAGCTTACTATGTACCAGGCATTGTATCAAGCACTTTATATAAAAAATTTCTCATGTGTAGCTGCCCTTACATAAGCCCTGCTGCTCCGGGGGATCTGCACAAGAAAATGCTTTCCTTTTGCATCAACCTGGCATGTCGAGATTCAGGAAAATGAGTGAGAGGTGGCTACTCTCTAGTTTGACATAGGGCCCTGGAATTAAAACTTATACCACCACTATTATCCTTCATATATATCTATTTACTTACTTTTGATCCCTTTTTCTATAAAGTAGCTTTTCGATCATTTTTTTTAAGTTGGTGCTACTTTCACAAGATTAAAACAAACAAACAGAAAAACAGACTTGAGAGAAGGTACAGAAAGGACTAGCAAAGTATCTGGGACCTGAGGCACAGTTACAACAACTCAGCTGTTCAAATTCTGTTAAAACACAAATCATCTAAGAACTCCTCTCCAGGGAACCTACTCAAATAGAGGGGAGAAAGGAGCAGGGAGCACGGGAAAAATCCCTGTGAATAAACTGCAAACCAATGTCCCTACCTTCCCCTGCTTTTCTAAGAGCACTGAGCAGCGAAGAGAGAAGGCAGTGGGAAGATAGAGGAACATTTTCTCACCAATCATTGCCCTCACCTACCACATACTGAGGTTGTCACCCCGCCAAGGCCTGTTCAGTGACTTGAGTGAGCAGAGCTAACATTTTTTGAAAAATGAGCCAGAAAGAGGCTAGCTGTTGATTTTCCAGTCCGCAGAATTAAACCTTGTGGAATGGCCTCCCTCCTCCCACAAATGCATTCCCCCTGCACAATAGTGACACTTCTTCCTCCTCTAATGCACCTGTGAGCTCGGCTCTGCCCTAAGGCTGTCACCTGGGCCAAGTCACTTAACCTCCCAGACAAGATTTTCCTTATCTTCAAAATGTAAAATCTGAAGCAAATAATGTAGATTGCATCAGGGTTTTGAGGCCAAATGAAATAATGCTTATTCATGTAGGATCAAAACTGTATAAGGAATTACAATGTACAAATTATTAATCACTACAATATGTAAACAATAATAATTATCATTATCACTGTAGACTTCCAAATATTACTGGGACTGTGGAACAGGAAGGGATATTTCTAAATTGCTGAGGGTGGGAAAGCCACTCTTCCTAACTGACATCCTTTCCTGATTTGACAACCGGGCCTGTAACCTACATATTCAACTTACGGGAAAAGGAAAATACAGGTCGAACCCCAGGAGAGAAACCAAAGGAAAAGAGGAGCAAAGGAAGTGGCTAGAATTGCAGCTAGGTGGTTTGATTTTCTACTTTGAGTTAAGGCTGTCAAGTCCAGAGAGCAGGTGTATCAATAGTTGTTTTGTTTGCCCAACAGAAGGAGATTGTGTTAGACCCTTACTGACTCGCAGCTAATCCCCTTCCCCTGCAGGTGTAGAAGGAGGCTGCTTGCTTGAGCTGTGAGCAGTTTCTGCACCTTACGACTGCAGCAAACAGGGACTAGACCAGAGTGAGCTCAAGACTGTTACCCGCCCCCCTCCCAGCCAGAAAGTAAGCAGGAAACGCCTAAAAGGAAGGTATTCATTAGCCTCTCTTACTCCTTGGGAAGCCAATCACAGCAGCCCGTTCAGACAGATAGCCAATTACATCTCTCCGCAGGACAGGGACCAATCATCTTGCTTCCCCATCTAGGCCATTTCATTCTAAACCTCCTCCTGCTTGAGGCTTATTTATCAGCACTGCCAGTTGCCAGTACGCTGGAGAGGAGAGGAGTTGAGATCCCCAAGCCAGCTCAGTTTAAGCACAGACTCTGTCCAGCAGAAGGGCTGAAGCAGAGACTGATGGTAAATACGAGCGCAGAGCCCTACTCCAAGTCATCGGTCCCACAAACATTTATTTACTGCATACTGCCTGTGTGCTAGATACTGAGAATAAGAAAAGCACAATCCCTACCTTCCAAGAGCTCTGAGTCTAGTGGGAGAGACAGAAATAAACAAATGTGGTGAGAGCCAAGCCAGAGCCCAAGGTGTTATAAGAGGAGACAACCTCATGACTTAGGACTTCATATACCCGCCTCCCCAGAGGAAGACAGTAGCACTCAGTGGCCTCTCATAGCCCAAAAAGGACCTGCACATTAGTTTGAGGTCCTCACCACACCATATCCATCTGTATTCACTTGTAAGGGCTGCCATAACAAAGTACCACAATGTGGGTGGCTTAAACAACAGAAATTTATTTTCTCACACTTCTAAAGGCTGGAAGTCTGAGAGCAAGATGTCAACAAGGTTGGACTTTCTCCTTGACTTGTAGATGGCTGCCTTTTCCCGGTGTCTTCACATGGCCTTTCCTCTGTACCCATATCTTCTTTCGAATTTCCTCTTCCTATAAGGATACCAATCCTCTTGGATTAGGGCCCACCCTAATGACCTCATTTTATCTCTTTTAAGAACCCATCTCCAAATTATAGTCACATTCTGAGGTACTGGGGGTTTAGAACCACCAAACGTGAATTTGGAGAGGAGCAATTCAGCTCATAATGCCATCATTTTCCACAACTATTGCGAAGCCCTTATTTAGCCACTTTCTCTCCCACAGTACACCATGACCAGAGCCTTTTTGTCCTTGAAATATCCCATATTAAGTGCCTGTATGACTCAGATTTGGCCCTTTCCTGTCAGATGAGAAGGACAGTGAAGCCCTGCGTCTGCCTCTTAAAGTACATGCCTCATCTCTTTGTCTTTTCCTCAAAAAGCTGCCTGTTCGTTAAAGTATTGGAACAATCTCCTTCCACTGCTCAATAGCCCTGCTCACTGGCTTCATGCCCAAGGTACTTGGTAAGTCACTTTATCTTCAATAAGGGCTGGGGTTTCCTTTAGGCCTGTCAGGGAGTGAGCCAGCGAAGTGGCTATCTATCAAACAGGCCAGCCTGAATCCCCTAGGGAAGGTGTTGGATGTCCTGAATCTACTGCCATGGGCTCAGGGAGCAGAGAATTGGCCCTGCTTGGGGGTTTAGAGAGGCCTCTGGTTGGAGCTGATGCCTGAATAGAGTCTGGAGGGATCAGTAGAGTTGGGCAGCTGATGAAGCTAGTGAAAAGAGCAGGATGGTCCAAGCAGGGGGTCTAGTGAGCAAGGAGATGGGGGTGGGGGTGAAGCATCAGAAATGTGGGAAGAACCACGTGCAGGTCAGTGTTACTGGAGCCTAATAGATGAGAGAGAGAGTGGCAGGAAGTAGAATTGGAGAGATGGACAAGGGCCAAATTATAGAGGGATATGTAAGCTGTGCTAAGTAGCTTGGACTTTTCCTGTGACTTTTCAAACTGTATTTGTGGTAGTACTGTGATGTCTTGGGATAAGAAGCAAGACTGAGCAAGCGAGACACTCATCAGAGTATCTTGGCTCTTACCTCTCTTACATCTTGGGGTTTTTTAAAAAGAAATTTTCTAAAGCTTAAAAAAATCACCAACTACTATTGCTTTAGCTAATGAAAAGGCTCTGTAGAGGTCTAGGATGTGGTATGGTGGTAGTGTTGGGTCTGAAACTGAGGGCAGTCCTGAAGGCAGGGCACAGGTTAGGAGACTAATAACATCATCCAAAAAAGAGAAAACAACGAGTTAAGAGATCAGGGATGGGGATTAGGAAATAAAACTGATGGGACTTGCTGATTGATTTAACATGGAGAGTGAGGAAAAGAGAAGTGTCTAGAATGGATTCTGCATTTGTGGCTCAGGTCACCGGGTATACACTGGTGCCTTTAACGGAGAAAAGAAATGAAAGGGAGGGAGCTCATTTGAGCAGACAGATGAGGAGTAGCATGCTGGCCATGTGGACTTTACTATGCCAGTGGGACATCCAAATGGAGCTGTCCAGGCAGCCATGTGATGGAGTCAATACTACTGAATACAGTGCCTTGCATATTGAAGATAGGTGCCAGTAAAATTAAACATTTTTAATTTTCAAATTTACAGATAAAGCCTTTAAGGTTCTCTACAATCTCTTCTAGATCTACTTTTCAATCCAATCTCTTTGTACTTCTCAAAAGTGTATGAACTCAGAATAGGCTGAACTGCTCTGTCCATAAATGCTCTGCTCAGCCAAATCAGTTTCTTCATTGTCTTCAAATACATATCTCTTTGAAACCTCTAGAATAGATAGAAAGAGGTGATGGGGAGAAAGAATTACTATCTCACACATGGGATTCATACAAAATGTGATGAAAGGTTTGATGATATATGACACACTGTTCCTCCATTTCTGCTAATGCCCATCTCCCACCTCTTCCATCGACCTGATGTGACTCACCCTACTAGAATGCAGTTCTCATTCAACTTTCTTTATGAATCTTTCTCTGCTCTACTCCCATGAGGAGGGCAAATTACAGGTTAGTTTGTTTGCAGAAAGTGTCTGTGAGTTCTTTAGTGAAAAAAAAATCATTCTTTAGAGAAACCCTTCTAGAGGTTCCATTTACCTAGACTCACCATCTAGGCAGCCCAGTCTTGTGGCACGGGACACAGTTGCCCTTGTCTCTACAGAAAGTGGGTGATAACTCTACCCACCGTCAGAGTGCTGAGTATTCTCAGGGAGCCAGGGCACCTTGCTCTGGATCAAAGGCATCTACCTCAGCAAAAGGTTCTAGTCTTAGCAAGCCTGTATGTTTGTACAGCTATGTAAGGTCTGTTCCTAACCTGTTTGGTATTTCTTTGCTACATGTCAGTATTATTGGATTTCCATTGTGCGCATATGCTAAACTTGATTTCTTCCTGCCTTATTTTTAGTCTGTCCCTTCTCTCAGATGGATTCTACTTCTCTAGCCCTGGGCAAACACTTAGCAACAAAGCCTAGGAGCTCAGGGCCTCTTTCTAACTCTCCAAACAGCACGTTGTCTTTCTATGGAGTCTTACCTCTTCAGCAAGTAGTACCATGCTTTGTTCCTCGAGGAACAGACATTGAGGGTTACTCTTAGTTCCACAACAGTGTCTGGTGGCTCTTTCTTTCCCACTCCCACTCTCCCTTCTTAGTTTCTCCACTTTTCAGGGTATTCAGGGAACCATAAGATGACTCCAGGTTGGATGACTTCCTCTTCAGAGCCAATCAAGATGGTCAACTCATTTTTCCCATATGCTGTCTTGCATCAGATCAATAGGTATTTTTTACACCCTTCCCAAATATGGAAAGATTTATGTAGCCCACATGGTACACTTGTAAAATACACATGAGGCCTGATAAATTACACATTATTTATTACAGTACTAAAATGATACCCTTTGCTTAATTAAAATAGCCATATGCTAGAGTGCAAATCATTTTCATTCATTAAAATCCAAAAATGTGTTTATAAAAAAAAAGAACAGCCAGAGCAGTTAGAATGAATACAATTAGATCATACAGCTTTGAGGACATAACTACACTAAAAATAAGCTGATGTCTCACCCTGAAGAACATCGAATATATAAATCCCCCTAGCCATCCATTCATTTAAAAAGTAAGTGTTGAGCACCGATGCTGTCAGACACTTTCCAGGAGCTGGGGACAATATCTGGTCCCTGTCTCAATGAGCACCCGGGCCTGTGTGCGAGAGTAAACAAGCTATAAGTGTAATGCATTAGAGCTGGTCTAACCTAGATTCCTCGGGCCAGGAAGGTTATCTGGGTTACATCCTACAAGATAAGTAGGTCTAGGAAGTGTTCGAGACTACTCCCTTTTCCATTACCTGGTGTATTTTCTTCTTAGTGATTAACAGATCACAAATCTGAGATTATCTTTTTTACTCATTTATTTATATGAATATTTTCTGTCTCCCCTTTATGCCTACGAGTTGAAGGTAAGCTCCAAGGTTGTTACCTGAGCATATATCAAAGCAATTAGCATATAAGAGGGACTCAAAAATATTTACTGAATGAATAAATGAAGAATGGCATGTGCAAAGGCCCTAAGCTGAGAGAATGCATGATGTTTCGAGAAGGTTAAAGGCCACTATGGCACATTACCTGACTCTTCACACCGGTCCCCACTTCCCCCACCTCTCATCACTTTTCTACACTCTGCCACCACTCCCCCTCCCCATATACTCACCCTATCTGCCCTTTCCCACAGGAACTGGCATTTTCCCACTAGCTAAAGTAAATAAGCACATTTGCGTTCTTGAACAACAGCAGCTGTGTTTCTCCATGACCTTGGGGTTAATGGCCAATGGCTCCCGGGTACCATCTGCAGTGAACTGTGAAAGAGCAAACTTAGCCCTAACCACCTGACAGCTTCATTGTCACCCAGAGTGACCACAGAGGCTCTGTACATAGACTAGCTATTGGAAAGCCTTGTCCGAGTTGGGAACCATACTGAGGCCAAAGTCGGAAAAACCTGGGTTCTAATCTGACTTATTCCATCTTGAGCAACATATTTAATCGCTCTGAAACTTTTCTCTGCTTTTAAAATGGAGATAAAAGTACCCACTTCATGAAATGTATAGGGGTTAAATTAGTCAATGTATGCAAAATGCCTGGCATATGGTAAACACTCAATAAATGTAATTATTATTATTAACTGATACCAAAGATTTTACATTCTAACAGTCTCTCTCCCCTTGCCATGAACACTCACACATGAACAGTTTTAGTTCTATTATTTCATTTAATCTTCACAACTACCCTATGAAACAGATAGATACTCTTACCAATATCTGCACATAACTGTTGATGCACCTGAGTCTTAGAGAATTGAGGAATCTTTCCAAAGCCACAGTGTTGGCAGAGCTGAGATTCAAACCCAAGTCCATTTGACTCCAGGACCCTTGCTCTCAATCACTGTGTTATACTAACTCTCAGAGACCTGTGGTGGCTTCTGCTCTCCCTCAGCTTCTGTGTGTTTCCCATGGAGGCATGGCCAGGGAAACTTACTCCAGGGGATAAAGTGTAATGCCAAGGGGAAGAGGATTGGTGTGCAGGAGAATGTTGCCAGGCCCACTGTGTGCTTCATCATCTGCTGTGTTGGTCTCTAGTACTTTCCACAGGTGGGAAGGAAGACAGATAGCCCTGTCCACACTGGTCTAAATGGCCAGCTGAATTGAGGCATTCTATCAAGCTGGATAATTTCTAGTTCTTTGTCATGATGGAAGGGAGGGAAAGGAGAGTATTTTTATTTTTTTGCCTGTTTATCCTGAGACTAATAATTTACATATGCCTATAAAGATCTTGAAATATATATGAAATCTATTAAATAGATTGTGGCAGATTATATTTCCAAAAAATGGCCATGACAATATTATCCATCCTGCATGTTCTTCCAGAACCTTGGCACACACATCCCACATCAAGAAATGGAGTCTGCATCTCCTCTCTTTGAACTTGGTTGGGCCATTGACTTTATCCAGATAGAGTAGTTCATTTTTATAGGATTCCTGTATAGGAGACTATTTGTAAGCCTTTTTGACAAAACGGAGAGCTCCTACCGAGGTGGAGGAAAAACTAAGACTGGAAAGGCAGGCCAGTGCCAGATTAGGAGGGTCTTGGATGCCATCCTTTAGTTATTTACTTGTCACTTACTGAGACACAAATCCAAGTATTACCTGTACTACTATCTACATAGTGATTTTCCAAAAATCAAATTTAAAACTATTCTCTCTTTTTAAAACACTTAGTCTTTTTTAAAAGAAATAATAATATAAAAATCATAGGTTTTATATGCTATTTATATTTATCTAATATACACAGAACAACAAATAACTATGTTTTAAAAATTGTTCATGAGCTCCTAATGTAATCTCCTATACCACCTGGATATTTGTACCCCATTTCAAAATCAATGTACCCAGCAATGTATAGAGAGCCACCATATATTCTGAATGAAGAGAAGATCAAAGAAGATCTAAGAGTCAATTTTAGGAAAACTACCCTGTTTCCTTTGTAGATATTGGCAAACACATACCAAAAACCTGCTGGTGAAAGGCTTTGTGGGAGGTGGGTCTAAGTCAACCACGGTCTGCATTCCTGGGGTATGTGTGGGCCCAGAAGTATAGGGTTCTGTGCTGGCATAAAAGTCACAGGAAGATATGCTACACCTTCTTGGAGTGGAAATTTAACTCAATGGTAATTTAAAATATTACAGTTATATTATGGATATATTATATTTGTTTAACAAAAATCACAGGAAAGTTTAATAAAAAATGCAAAGCCTAAGAAATTTCACTAAATTCTGCCCCACACCCAGAATAGTAGGGTCATTGTCCCCTTTCTTTAGCTCATTGTTCTCAACCATGGCCACACATCAGGATCATCTGAGGAATTTTAAAAAAATCACCAAGATCCAGGCTTACCTTAGACCATTTAAATCCAAACCTCTGAAGATAGAGCCCAGAAATCAGTATTTTTAAAGTCTTCCTAGATACTTCTAATGGACAGTCAGGATTGAGAACTACTATTTTAGGAGTACTTTGGTGAGAACGTACAAGGAACCCTGAAAGAGAGCACCAAGGGATTGGAGATAAGAGGCTTTGTTAAGAGGCTGTTCTATAGTCTAAGAAAGAGTACACACACTTTCATTAGATATGGTAGAATCACTGGAAAGTTATTCCTAGCACATCTATGACAGAGACATGCACAAACAATAACAAATACACACTAATTGTGTAACACACAAACCAGGCCTTATTTGTCAACCAGAAGGAGGCTGCCTACAAAATTGAGTCAATTCACTATAATATCTTTATAGGACAAAGCCATAAGACCAGGAACAGGTAATCTAATTTGATTTAGGCTTATATAAGGTTAGGTCAACTTCTGACGAACCAGACCTACCAAATTTGGGGTTCCCATTCTATTCATTCATAATCAAAGAGTTACAGAGAAAAGAAATATATACATTTATAGTGTCATCTACATTCACACTCACAGACACACATACTCACACTCACACACACACTAGTCAGATTAGACTGAACAATCCTCACACTCGGACACCTCAAACTGCCCGGGGGAATCTGTGACGCTTTTGTGACTCCTAACTCTAGTCCCACTTCCCCAAAGCCTGGGGCCCCTTCCGCCGCCCAGCTAAGAGCAGGCCCTCTGTCCTAGATTGGAGGGGCACTTGGCAAGGAACGAAAAGAAATTGCAGCCCAGCTCACAGGGCAGCTCTTTCCTTTCTTCACAGCTTGTTCTTCTTGCTCCCTGGACCCCCAAACAAGAGGCCACTCAGAAATCACAGCTTCAGAACAAGGCAGCATTGTCCCCTGGGTTTGGACTTTCCTGAGGTTTGGGTGAGAGAAAGAGAGATGAGAGGACTCCCCAGACCACAAAGGTCTGGAGAGAAACTGGCACCTGGGGAAGAACAATTTCCCAAGCAGCTGGCCAAGCTGGAGTCTTCCAACAGATGTCGAGAATTTCCCAGCTGCTCTCCATCCTCTGAGGGCAACTTCTCTGGAGCCCTTGCTTAACAGAACCCACTTTCCATGTGGCAGTAACCCTAACCTACCCTCCCCTTTATAGAACTTACAGCAAGTTGGATGCTAATACTGAAGAAGCAGAGAAGGGGCATTGAGGTAAGAGCTCTACCCTGAGTTCCGGCTTCACTTCTCCAGAAATCATCACCCAGAGAGAAGAGCACAGCCTTCCTGGCTCCAAAGACCCAAAATGCAGACAAGCACTCTTGCTCTAGGAAACAGTAGCATTGTGTAGTGAGGAATTGCAGTGAGGATCAGTAATTGTGAAGAGGCCTCACCCTCTCTCCTGCCCATATTTGCCACTGAACATCAACAAAAATCCAAGACTCTTCTCTCAAATTTAAGTCTGATCACAGATGTCCCCCAGCAACACACTCATTATCATCATTTTAGTGGACCTTTTTTGGCTGCTCAACATCCCTTATTTTTTCCGGAAGCAATCCCCACTCACTCCGTACCAGTGGGTACTTTGGGCTGCAAGTTACAAAAAAAAAAATTGAACTGGCTTAAAGAACAGAAAAGGTTGTTGAGAACAGGAGTCCTCATACCCCTAGGCTACAGATTCATGCCAGTCTGTGGCCTTTTAGGAACTGGGCCACACAGCAAGAAGTGAGCGGCTACCAAGCGAGTAAAGAACGAGGATACTTCTCTCTTCCGACAAACCAAATTTGAGACCTGTTGGAAGCCAACAGCTTATGGAACCATACCTCTCTGGCTAGTGATGGACTAAGGAGTGGATATCTGACTCAGAATGAGCTAATCATAGAACTTCATTTCACTGACCACAGTGATTGTTCTGTGCATGACTGATTATAATCCTTCCTTAGAGATTTTCTAACTGAAGAGTATGTGAAAAACCATCTATCTGGTTATTGTACTGTATAGATCTTAAATTGGGCCTGCTGGG
This sequence comes from Pteropus vampyrus, assembly GCF_000151845.1. Taxonomy (NCBI): domain Eukaryota; kingdom Metazoa; phylum Chordata; class Mammalia; order Chiroptera; family Pteropodidae; genus Pteropus; species Pteropus vampyrus. The sequence continues at coordinate 2,779,223 of NW_011888891.1, read as the reverse complement.
CGCCAGCCACTTGCTCACGGAGAAGCCAAATGAGAGAATGATGCCAATAATTAAAGAGACTAGTCAAGAGATAGAGAGACAGTGTCCTGACAGAATGTGAGTTCCTAGTTCCAGTGGTGCTTACAGCCACTTTTACCCACTTCTTGTAGTATTTTGCTTGTATAAAACAAAACCCCTGCTGAAGACTTCTCCTTACGTTTCTCATCCCCACTGGAGGTTGGGTATGCAACACCCAGCAACTAGATGATGCCCACGGTTAGCACATTATCTTAGTGTGGATATTTCTCTCTGAGTAATGAAAAGGTTTCTGATTGAACCCCTCTGGTTGACTCATCCACTAATTTCCAAAAATAGCCAAGTTGGTCAGGTCCTTGCAAACTCAGGGGAGTCAATTACTACCCAGAGGCCCTTTTGGATCCAGCACATGAATCAGTGACATGACAAAAAGCATGAAAAAGAAAGAATCAATGCAATACAAAAGGTGTCAGGTGTCAGTGGCAGCCACACTGCCTTTTCCCATCTTCTGGAACAGTGAGATTTATCCCACATCTTGGACTTCCTCTGGAATGCAAACAGGATACCCATCAGCAGACGGTCAAAAAGGAGGCAGTGTTTACAGGCCCCATGTTTTCACCAGCTTTGTTTTTATTCATTTCGTCAATAAACATTTTAGGAGCACCTACTATGTACCTCTAATAATATTTTACTTTCACTTTTATATTTCTCTGTGCCATCTTTTTTCCCTCCTTTTTGTTTATTTTTCACTTTCTTCTAAGTCCATGGTTAATCTATGGCTTTTTCTTGCAGTGTTTTTGTCTCTATCAAGTCCTTCCTTCTCCCCTTGACAAATTTCCCCGTGTACTCTATGTGATGTCTTCCCAATTTACTTTATGAAATACCTCTGACCAAAAGCCCTAAAATTTTCTCTTGAACATGGAAGAAAACAAGCAAAACAGAGAAGACAAAGAAATATGGTATTATTCTTGGAAGCATGCTTCCTGTGAGCTGGAAAGTTCTGTAATTAGACCTGTAGACAGAAGGGTTCCTCTGAAGTCGTAAGATCAGCCACTGAAGTCTCTGGATGAATGGGAGTCGTCCTGGAGCCCTTCCATTCACCTTCTCCCTCACCCACTACACCTGATCAGGCATCAGGCCCTTTCATTTCTAAACTCTAAATGTGTCTCACATTTACGCCCTCTTCTCCAACTTTACATCACTGCCTTTATCCATGTCTAAGCCATTTTTCCTCTTCCGCTTATTATAGCAATAGCTTCCTAACTGACTTTCCTTCTTCAAGTCTTGTCTCCACCCGTACTTTAAACATGATAGGGCAAACTTGCTGAAACACAGATCTGATATGTCACTATTAAGATTCTTCAGTAGTTCCCGTCCTCCTCAGAATAAAGTTCAGACTCTTCATCACTGAATCTTCATTCCCTTACGTGCTATCTCCTGCCTTACCACTCTCCTCTATGCACTGACACTTCAGCAGGTTTTTGGATGCACCTTCTCTCACCTCTTCATGCCTCTGTCCATGGTCTTCCCTCTTTTCTGACATTTCTCCATCCACCAACCATCACTCTCAGGTCCTAGGTCCCAGCCCACCTACTTGTTGAAGTCCTTATCTGTCCAACATTTAATATTTGTTAAGTGAATGAATAAAGGCTAAAAAAATTCTTTCTCTTCCTTTAATATTTGGCTCTATTACCATTATCCCTAGAAAGACCTCGGTAGAGTTAGTGTCCAATCCCCACCCTCACTTTGCTTCCATATAACCACTATGTTCCTTCTTGTAGATTGTTTCAAATGCATTTTAATTTACTATATTTACCTGTCTTTTTTAGCCATAGACTGTGATTCCTTGAGGACAGGAATAGTGACTGTTTCCGTGGAACCTCAAAGGCAGATAAAGAATAGATCCTAAACAAATGTTTCTTGAAATAAAATAAGGTGAATCAAACCAGTGTATTGAAACATTCTACAAGGGAAGTTTCCCCAAGACTATTTCATTTAGCTCAAATGTATGGTTTTGGAGTTGAAGTATATGTGAAATGGCAGGAGGGAGAGCATCTGACTTTAGTGGGGGAGGGCTGAGTTGGCTGTTCCCTCAGAGAAAGCCAAGAATAAAAGGGCTCCTACCTTGTCATTCTTAATAATGTGTCGACAGCAATCAGGGCTTAACAGCAGTAGTTAGAGTGGGTCTTCTTATGTTCTGTGTGCAAAATGGGAAAATAAGCAAACACAACAGCAGAAACCAATGCAGTTTCTCTGTTTCCCATTTAACAGTGCCAGCAAGCAGCCCATTGATGCTAATTGCATGGGGGGTAGGGAGCTTTCCTAGTACCCAGGAAAAGGTGATATAGTGCCATAAAAAAAGGCTGGACTACAAGCTTACATGTCAATATTTATAGCCTTTCCAGGATGGGCAATAGGCACATGCAGAGACAGCAGAAGCAGTTCTGTGCAACCAAGGAAGACCTCAATCCAGGTAAGTGAAAAAGAACAGCCTTTTACCAGGAAAACCCTGTGTTTTGCTGATGCTCAAAAATATCTGATTTGCAAGTGCTTATTTGATACTGTTAAGAAGCCTAAATTTTACAGGGCACTCTGGTGATGGGAGACTCAATTCCTACTCAGAGAAAGGAGCAAGTACTGGCTGCCTTGTTCATTTGCATTTTAATCTCCCTTGGTTGAAGTTACCAAGAAGGTATACACCAGCTCTGCTCAGAACAGTTCTGCTACTGCCAAATCCATTAAACTTTACTTGCCATCTCCCAGCAAGAAATACTAGTGTCAAGTAGATGAACCAGGTCCTGGAACCAGTGACATCCCCAGAGGGACAGGTAATGTAGGGAAGATAGGAGAAAGCAATTGGAATGAGACACTTTAGGGAACCTGGTGACCTCAAGAAAATGGCAGCTGTGAAAGGGTTAAATTCTGAATGCAGCACATGAGACATTCTCATGTTTTTTAGAATCATTTTGGAGTCATGTGCTGGAGATATTTTCATCTAGCAGTGAGAGTCTTTTGATTTCAGAGCACTTTAAACCCTAGGCAGCTGTTCTTTTGCTGCTCTCATTTCTTCATTTGGACCACTATCCATGGGATGGGTAATATAGTACTTATCCACGGGGACAATTATTAGCTTGTTTTCCTCTGTAAAGCTTGGCCATAATGTTCTTACTCTTCCTTAGAGTCTCCCCATACGACATACAGATGGGCCATATGAGGACTGAGAGCTCAGGAGACTGCTTGGAGCTGAGCAAGTGGGGCTTGGTATAAGGAAGGCTGGGGGGAAGTTAAACGGCACATGGCGAAGGCCTCTCCTACAATTCAGTAGATCAAGATTTCTACCAGCAGGCCAATCAGTCCATATGTCAACAAAATCAGAAATCTCAAATAACCACTTTAACATAGAGTTTATTATTAAAAAGACATAAACCAACAAGTCAGAAAGCTGATACTGGGGATCATTCAGAAAAACACATTTTAGAATATAATTAGTAATTCATCTTTACTTGTACATGTTTAATGTATACGATCTGATGAGTTTGACATATGCCTATATCTATGAAACCTCGCCACAATCAAGTTAACATATCCATCACTTCCAAAAGTTTCCCTGTGCCCCTTTAATGTTTGTTTTTGTTTTTGTTTTGTGCTATGTTTAAAATAAGATCTACCCTCTTAACACATTTTTAAGTGCGCAGTATTTTTACCTATAGGCACTGTGGTGTGCAGCAGAGCTCTAGGGCTCATTTAGCTTGCATAACAGAAATTTATACCCAATGAACAAGTACCCATTTTCCCCTTCCCCAGCCCTGGCAATCACCATTCTCACCTCTGCTTCTACTAGTTTGACTGTTTTAGATTCTGCATGTAAGTGGAATCACACAGTATTTGTTCTTCTATTGAGTGGCTTATTTCATTGTCCCCCAGGTCTATCCATGTTGTCACATGTGATAGGATTTCCTTATTTTTCAAGACTGAATAGTATTCCATGTATGTATATACCACATTTTCTTTATCCATTCATTCACTGGTGGACATTTAAGTTGCTTCCAAGTGTTGGTTATGCTAATCTGATAAGGGGTTAATACCCAAAATATATAAAGAACTACAACTCAGTAGCAAAAAAAAAATTTTTAATAACCTGATTTAAAAATAGTTCTTAAAGAGACATTTCACCAAAGAAGATATGTAAATGACCAACAGGTACATGAAAAATATGCTCATCACTAAGCACCAAGGAAATGCGAATCAAAACCACAATGAGATATCACCTCACATCCATTAGAATGACACTATAAAAAGAAAAAAAGAACAAATGTCAGCAAGGATGTGGAGAAATTGGAACACTTGTGGAACTACTATATGATCCAGCAATCCTACCTCAAAAGAACTTAAATGGAGATCTTAAAGAGATAACTGCACTCTTATGTTCATTGCAGCATTAGTCACAATAGCCTTTCTTGGATTTCTATAACTAAAACTGAGGAAGATAAGGCAATCTTTTTCCTAGTGCACAGTCGAGAAAATGCGAATTCCCAAGGAGGCAATGTTTGAAAATACAAAAAACTGCATCAGAGGATAAAAAGGCTCTTTTCTTCACCTGAGAAAAGCTGGTTTTCATTTCTTGAGGTGAGAATGGGACTCATGAAGTATTGCAAAGGCTAGTGGCACATTTGTGCAAAATATATGAGGTCTTTGGGCCCAGGCTTTTATTAGAAGTGGCCCAAAGCTCATCTCAGCACCCAGCACTTTATTAAATGTTTATTAAAGAAACATCAGCATATATGATACTCCTACTGGATGTGGTGACCTGCCAAGCACTCTGTTCCAATGAATCTGTCTCTTGACCAGAGCAGATCTATCAATATCAGTGATCAATACGATGATTATGGTCAGTAAACTTGACCAGCATTACTTAATGGGCATTTGCCCTTATGACTCCTGGTTTGGCTGACTTCCACTCTGTGCAAGTGGGAATACAAGACTCCCTACAAAAGAGGCTGAAGAAAGTCTTAGGGGCTGATATCTGGGTCCTTCTCACAGGAATGGGTATGCATATTTATGACAAGGCCCAAAGGATACAAGAGATATAAGTTGTGACATAATATACGAGGGAAATACTGAGTTTTCCAGCAGACTCAAGGTTGCTATTTGCGGTAGATTGTAAAAATGGCTCCAATTATTCTCTTTCCTGAGTTTATACCCTTTACAATATGACTTTGTAGCTCTTCCCATGATGAAGTAGAGTCTGTTTCCCCACCCTTGAATATGGGCTAGCTGACTTGTTTTGGCCCATTGAATGTAGCAGAAGTGATAGTATGTCACTTCTTGAGCTTAGGCATCAAGAGGCCTTTCCTGCTTCTACTTGCTTTCTCGGAACTTTGACACCCCATGTGAATGAACCCAGTTAGCCTGCTGGAGGATGAGAGACCATGTAAAAGAAAGGCTATTAGTCCCAGGCAAGGACATTCCAGAACAAGCAAGAGCAAACTAAACCCCAATATGTAAGAGAGACCAGCCAAATCACGAAAGCTGTCAACTTGACCTATAAATGACTCCCAGCACATTGATGAGCCCAGCTGAGACCCAAAGAACCCCTAGCAAATTGATATGCTCATGAGCCACAATAAATACTTATTTATGCAATAGGTTTTGCGGTGGTTTGTTATGCAGCAATAGCTAACTGAGACACTTTTTGTTAAATACAAGAATCAGATAAAGGACTCTATGAAGGCACCTACTGCCTTTTCTTTAAATCGTAGCATAGCACCATTAAAGGGGAAGTGCTTCAGCTTCTATATCACATTGATCCAGTTAGATACTGCAGTTGCTCTCACAGGAAAAGTAAAGCCATATCAGCATTGCCTTGTGATCTCGTGTTTGACTGTCTCTTGACCTACATATTTCTTTTGGGGATGGGAGATGTCAGTTCTGCAGTGTCTCACAGATATGCTCACCTTGGGCCTTTTAAATGAACCTACTTAATTTTCACTAACATGGTAGGAGTGTCTGCAAAACTATAACAGGCATCCATCCACATTACTTCTCCAGGATGCCCTCCCTGAGCTGTTTCATTTTATATGTCTTCAGTGCTTTCTGCTGTCCACTCTATTAAAGTGATGTGTTCACTTCTCAGACTATCCTACCAGACTGGAGGCTTCGGGAAGACAGAGACCATGTCTGCTTTGCATATCACTGAATCTTCAGTCTGCTGTGCTTGGCTAATATCAGTCAAGCAAATGCATGAACAAATGACTGAGGCCACTTCTCATTTTGCCTTTTACTCTGCTCTCCCTTTCATAATTCTTGGTGTCGCTTTGTACCTTGAGTCCTGCTGTCCTTAGATGTAAGTACCTAAGTAATAGTCTTTCTTTTCTTTGTAGGAAGACAAAGAAGTATATGTTATATAATAGAGTAATTTCTGTCAAAATTGGCTAACATAAAATAGTAAAAGTTTTGGTACTTAAAAGAGTAAACTGCAATCATGAGATAAGTGAGGTGACATTGAACACCTCTGTACAATGACTTGCACATGGTGTGTTCTCAATTTACATTAGATAGCAGTAATCTGGAGTCAAGCAACTGAGCGCTAAGCTGTCTACTACTCGGTGCTCAGTGCTGTACTGGGTGCTGTGGGGCAGATACAAGAAGTGAAGCAAACAGGCAAAGTCAAAGTCAAGCCAGGAACCAGGGTAAGATCTCTGTTACATTCACTATTAGTTAACAGTTAAAGGTCAAGCTATCATGTGAACCAATTTCTGTCCCAAACACAGTCTGTTGACTTCAAAATTCTTCTCAACCACATTATGGAATATTTAGACATCCTCTCACAACATTCTCTGATTTCATAAGCCTTCATCGCTGTGAAATAGGGATGAAATTTCTAGCTATCTAAGATATCTGAGAAGGCAAAATTCAAATTCCCTGACTTAATAAGAAATGGACTTTATTTTGTGCAAAAGCACCAGGCCTGTCCCTACACAGTCATGGTATAGTATCCCTAAGGGGGTTCTCTAGGTGTATTTATTCAATTTTATTTGCCTATTTGTGATTCAATTTTCATGAGTTTTATTTACTTTTTTGCAAGGCCCAAAATTTGAGATATACCTTAACGCAAAGTAGCAAACCACTTATAAGGTTTATCAGATGCTCAAGTAATGGGAATTAGAAGTCATTATCTTTTGTAAAGGCAGCAAATGGTTGTATAAATTTAACTGATTTGGGCAATACATATTATAATGGAACAAATTACTAATGAAGTGCTAAATTACTGGAAACATCCTAGTTACTTATTAAACACTTTGGTTAATTAGGCTGGGAAAAATAAAGGGTTGAAGCATATTTTAATACCTCTTCTGAGGCCAGGTCAGAAGTGAACAGATATGTGAACTAAAGCCCCGCCTAAGGGCCTCCTCTCAGACACAGGCTTCCAACTACCTGTGAGAAATGTTCTAGGGAGGAGCTGCCGACCTTCTAGGCTCTAAACAGACCTTGAATGTATGTATGAACAGGTACCCTTCTCTGTCTAAAATGGGTGATACTGGCCAATAATCCAAAGTCAGCACCAGTTTGTTTTCAATGAAAATTAAAAATGCAGCTGGAAATAAAGGAAAATGGAGCTGGAGGAGAGAGAAATATAGAGATATAATGCTAGGGAGATGTTTAATAATGTCTATTCTGAAAACTCCTGCTTTTTAGAGTATGACATAGCTGAGAGGCAAAGATACTATAGTTTTCCCTATTCCCACTCCACCGCCTCCCATTTTCTCCACTCTGTAACCTGATTCTGGTAACTGGCTTCCTGTCCTATTACCTGCGTTCAAGCCCTTCTCTTGGTAATAAGCCTGTACTTCTGGTTTCTAAGACAAGGATTTGGACTTTACCTGGCTGCTATCCTTTCTTCAGGGATTAACTTTCTGTCTCTTAAATCTCAGTTTATAATAGCAGCTTGCAATGGATAATTTTACGGGCCATGGGGTGCCCAAAGGACTGGTTAAACATAATTTCTGGGTGTGTCTATGAGGGTGTTTCTGAAAGAGATTAGGATGTTTCTGAAATGAATTAGTGAACTGAGCAGATGGCTCTCCCCAATGTGGGTGGGCATCATCCAATTCACTGAGGGCCTGCATGGAACGAAAAGGCAGAGAAAGGTTGAATTCACTCTCCTCCTGACAGATCCAGAAAACAACCTTCTCCTGCCCTTGGTGCTCCTGGTTCTCGGGCCTTCACACTGGATTGGAATCTCTGACATTCAGCTCTCTGGCTTTCGGGCCTTTGAAATATACTCCTTGCTTTCCTGGAACTCCAAGTTGCAGATGGCAGATAGTGGGACTTCTCAGCTTCCATAAGTGAGGAGACAATCCCTGATAATAAATCACTTATAGACATAAATATAGATACAAATATGGATATGGATGTGGATATAGATATGCTATGGGTTCTGTCTTTCTGGAGACCCCTGACTAACACAGAGCCCTATGAGTTCTGATAAGTGTATCTGATGCCACCTTCTTCAGTCCCTATCCTCTTGAATTTCTAAATATTATCTGCTTCTGCGTTCTCTCTAGTGATTCTATACTCCTCAGTCAAGGTTATTCTGTTTCTTCTAGTGTATGCCTCCAACACTGACAACCTAGAGCGCCTATCACTCTTGTCTGTGCAAATACCCTTCAGGTGCCAGGTTCTATCTGGTGAATTGTATCTACTTTGATATCAGTGGATGGATCTGTCCACTGCCCTCTACCCATCCAAACTCTCCCTGCCCCACCTCATTAGAGTTGAATTTCAGGCCCCAGCCATTGTGTGGTAAATGGGACACAAGTCCAGAGTCTAGGGTCCCAGTTCCAGCCCAGAAACTGCCTTCGACTAGTTGTATGATTGGGAAAATCCACTTCTCCTCTCCAAACCTTAGCTTTCTCTTTCATTTTATAATTGTATTTATCTACCACATATCAGAAATTTAAAAGATAAAAAAGGCATGGTCCTTGCCCTCAAGGAGCTCATTCTAGCTGGAGAAACAGTCTTGTAAATAAATAATTACAAAATTTACAGGATAAGTGCTAAGAAAGACATAATCAAAGTATTATGAAAATACTGAGAATAAAGCAATTCACTGTGCCTGAAGGAGACCAAGGAAGAGGAGAGAGATGTTTGAGCAGTCTTCAAGGATGCGTTGCTACTTAACTAGCGAGTCAAGCACCTTCAAGGCAGAGGTAATAGCATATACAAAGAAGCAGGGGTAGGATCTACATGAAAGATGCCAGAAACTGAACATGACTTGGAATGACTATAAGAGGGTATAAATGGCCAGCAATGAGGTCAGAAAGTAGAGAAGCATTAAATAATGATGTGCCTTTTAGGTCAGGCTAAGGAGATTGCATTTTATCCTAGAGACAATGAAGAACCATCAACAGGAGAGTTGCCAGATCATGTCAGTGCATACAAGATAGCTCTGACCTGCATACAGAGAATAGGTTGGAGATGTAGGAAGTGGAAGCTGGGCGGTCAGTAAGAAGGGCGTTGCAATAGGGTATATAGAAGATCCAAGGGCAGGCCTAAAATATAGAGGGCAGCAGCAGTGCCAGAAGTGGAGTCAAAAGATTCATAGAAGAAGCATTGGGAAAATTTGGTGATTAATTGTATGTGGGGTGTACGAGAGAAGCAGATATCAGGTCAGACCCAAAGATTCTGGTTTGGATACACTGATAGAGATATAAGGACTCTGAGGGGAAGACTGAATAGGGAGTAGATGACAATCGATTTCTGTTTTTGACCAGTTATGTTTGAGGTACATAAAGAGGCAGCCAGGTAAAGATGCCATGGCAATAAGATACACTGCACTAGAGCTGAGATGTCTGAGGTGGTGACATATCTATGAGAGACATCCATAGAGATGATGGCTGATGTCATAGGAACTGATGAGATCAGCCAAATAGAATGCACAGAGTAAAAAGAGAAGGCTACAGACAGAGCCATGGGGGAAAGCTGCATTTAAAGACCCAGTGAAAGAACCAGCAAGGCTTTGAGCAGGAGCTGTCAAGAAAGTAGGAGAACCAGAAGAAGGGAGGCACCAAAGCCAGCAGGAGAGAGGTTACCAAAGGAGCTGTGAGCAGCATCCAAGGGGCAAAGCTGCGAGCACAAACTGGGAAAGCGTTCGTTTTTTTGGCAACAGGAGGGTTACTGGTGACTTTGCAATGAGCAGTTTCCAATATGTAAAAGATGGATCACAGAAAGATCAGGGAGATGGAGAGGGAATATAGGCTACTTTTCAATATGTTTGACAATGAATGGAAGGTGAAAGTTGGGGATGTGGCTGTAGAACAAAGTGGTAAGAGACTTTTAATTTAAAATGGGAGAGATTTAAGCATGCATACAATGATGGAATCGGACAAAATGAACCCCAAGATTCCTTCCAACTCTCTTGTCCTTTGATTCTAAGGATTATGCTTAAGGACAGAGAGAAACAGTCTCCTGCTACTGGAGGATTTCCAGTACAACATGAAATATAAACTGGAAAAGTTACTTAACATGGTCCCCCCTGCCTGCTTCTCTTACCCTTCCCCAAACCAGGACATTCTGATGAGCTCTGAGCACGAGCAGCACTTTGGGAGAGCTTCCTGGGCTCTGAAGGCATCTAGACTACCCAGAATTTGCAACTTATATTTCCATTCCATCAGCCTCTCTTTCGACATTTACAAACTAAGGCTTCCCCCATCTCAAAGACTCACCCAGAAGATTGTTGGTGTTTATTCCAAGGACCTGAAGGCAAGAGAAACCATGACGAGAGCCAAAAGAAGAGCAAGGAGTGAAAGAGTACGGGTGAGAGAGGGACAAAGAGAAGGTTCATGCAGAACTCGTTTCCTTGTCTCTTAGGAGTTTAAACCAAGTCTTACACTAGTTATCTCTGTGGCTTTTTTTTTTCTCTCAGTTTGGTTTAATATTCTCAAGGGAAAACCAAGCCGAACGTGAACAACAGGAGACTTAAGTACTCAATCTATTTTAATCCTTGAGCAACATATTTCTGAAATAATTTTTAGATGGTGTTTAGACTTTTAAAAGGTGTTTAGACTGAGAATCTTAACAATTAGCGAATTACTATTTATTGAGGCTTTAATAAATGTTTGGTGTTTTGCTGGCAGCTGCTTTTTGTAGCCCATGAATGTGAAGATTATCCTCGGAAGAAGAAAAGCACAGTCTGGTTTTCAGCCTGGGTAGCAACACAAGGAAAAATTTCCACATGATCTGTTTTAATCTCACCTGCTGAGGTGGTTTTTGCTATTTAATGATATATTTTCGAAATGGATGTGACACCGAAGGTCATCTGTAAATAAATCTCAGAACCAAGGGAATGAAAATCACAAATTAGATTCATTTACTGTGCAGGGTAGTGGGAAGTTTCTAATCTTCATTGGATATGTGACATGGAGAACCAAGCAGTGGTTCTAGAACCTGCCTTCCAGTGTGAAGAGCTGGCAGAGGCTTGGTCTGCTTTGTGTTTACTTGTTTTCTCTGTCCAGTCATGTGCAGAAAGTTGGCTGAGAGGTTTTTTCTTTATTATTGTTGCTGATGACACAATCATTACATTCTACTGCAGCCTTTCAAAAAGCCAGTGTACAGTTCAATTGCCTGATTACCATTGTGTTTGGATGGAATACCGTGTAGCCTTGGGAAGCACAGGATTCTCCCAGGTGGCTGTCTTCCAGATTTTCAGAGAATGTGACAAAACTCGCATGGGCAACACTGAATTCTCAGAGGCCTTCGTACTGTTTTTATGCCAAGAATTAACCTCGGCTCTTGACAATTCAGCTTCTGAAATTACGTATAGTGATTATAATCTAGGAAATAGTGGCCTAGGAAGTTTGCCTTCCTACATGTTTCTTTTCCAGTAAAGAGGAAGGTGAGGATGTTAGGCCCAAAATAGAGCTCCTAGTCATTGAATCTTGATGTTATGGACAGAACGCAGGCTTCCAAGTCAAAAAGATCTGGACTTAACTCTTGCCCATGATACTGACTAGCAGTGTTACAATCTCCCTGGCCCAGTTTACTCACTGTGAAATGGGGCATAATAGGGCATATAGCTCACAGGGGAGCAAAAAAGATGATATAAAACAATTTAAAGAAATCCTCATTAATAAATATTTGTTGAGCACCTACCATGCATGAGGCACAGTTCCTGATACGTAGGATACAACAATGAGCAAAATGTGTGCAGAGTCAGCCCATGAAAGGGCCCGGCGCAGCGCCCGGTAACCAAGAGCCTGCAGACAGGTCTGGGCCCTCATGTCAGGTCAGCGTTTTGCTTCTAGAAAGTAACATCTAAGTCCACTATCTCTCTCCCCAGATTAGACTCAACTATCAAAACTTATCGAAAGTAGGGCGTCTATAAAAATGTACCAAGATTGTTTACACCTTGTAGAAAAGTCTCTTTTTTCTCCTCATTTGGGACTGATAGTCTCCAGGATCTATAGCCAGGGGCTGAAGGATGGGTGGCATTGTTAGGGCCTATGGGTTGTAGGCAGTGCCACCCCTAGGGCATAATGAATCAAGGTGTTCAGGTCTCCACTATTAAAGGGAGCTAGGCATTGATAATAATACCAGTGAAGTAATTTACAATGGAGGCCATTGTTTGAAAGGGAAGAGTAACCTTAACATCTGCTCATATGCATGTAGAGTTCAGGCTGCAATTTATATTCCTCGGTACCACTGAGTCACAACACATGGGATTGCCCCCTCATATAACACACATACAATGCACACACAGCACACATTGTGTTTATGTCCCAAGCACTGCGCTAGATCCCAGTGATACAACAATACCATAAACAGGTCCTCACACTTGACAAGTTTATGATCTAGAATGGGGGTTGGCAAACTTGGTCTGTAAAGAGCCAGGTAGGAAATATTTTAGGCTTTCCTCTGCACGCATTTTGCTCATTGTTGTATCCTACGTATCAGGAACTGTGCCTGATGCATGGTAGGTGCTCAACAAATATTTATTAATGAGGATTTCTTTAAATTGTTTTATATCATCTTTTTTGCTCCCCTGTGAGCTATATGCCCTACTATGCCCCATTTCACAGTGAGTAAACAGAGCCAGGAAGATTGTAACACTGCTAGTCAGTGTCATGGGCAAGTGTTAAGTCTAGATCTTTTTGACTTGGAAGCCTGTGTTCTGTCCATAACATCAAGATTCAATGACTAGGAGCTCTATTTTGGGCCTAACATCCTCACCTTCCTCTCTGTCACAATCACTTAACTCTTCCATGGTGATGGGAAAAACAAAACAAAACACAGCCATAGATAATGTGTAAATTATTGTATGTGGCTATCTTCCAATAAAACTTTCTTCACAAAAACAGATGGCAGGCCAGGTCTGGCCATAGTTTGCTGACCCCATTATCTAGATATGTAACTAGATAATGCCAACAAAAAGTGAAAAATTCTATGATAAGCAGGATATGGGCATTTATCCTTGTCTGGGGGTTTCATATTTAAGAGCTTGTATCTGAAAACAAATATAGACATTTCTATTTTCTTTGCCCTTTTTGAAATAGCAGACCCTCCTCTATGGACCACTCCTTTCCAGTTCAGGAGGCTATTTCAAAAGCTCAGGGAGGAGATGATGAACACTTGAACTTGAACAATGGTTTTAGCAATGGAGCGGAGGGAAAGATTTGAGATAGCAGGTAAAATGGATAGGGTATGGTGATAGAATATGGGGAAAAAGGGAAATGAAGAGTATCTAGGATGATTACCATGTATTTGACTAGGGTAGTTGGGCAATTATTCACCTAGATAGGATATTCAGGAGGAGCAGGATTTTGAAGTAGGAGGGTAAGTTTTCTTGTGGGAAACCGAAGTAGTCTATCCAACAGGTATGTGCAGCAGGTGGTTGGATATACTTGAGCCCTGAGGCTTCCTGCTGAACTATTCACCAAAATCCCTGACTGATCTCTCTGTTTCCTGTCTTGTCTCTCTCAAATCCATCCTCACTTGGCTGCCACAATGTTCTACCTCGAATACCAATCAGACTGTTTTTTCCCCAGTTAAACACTCTTTAATGATTTTCCATCTTCTATAGGATAAAGTTTCAATTCCTTAGCTTGACCTGGGAAGCTTTCCAAACCTGGCCCTGCCAACCTCTCCAGCCTTATCTGTGACCACTCCCAGCCTTCCCTGAGTTCCTCCGTGAGAAGTCAGGCCCTACCCTGGCTGGGAACTTGATGATCCAATGCAAACAAGGACTGCTAAATCAGTGTCCCTGGGAGGATTGGGACTTTCAACATGGGCAAAAGAATTAGAAATGCTTATCCTTCATGGTGGCAGAAACAGAACCTCAATTTCAGCCCAAGAGTCATCGGCAAAATTCCAAACCTTGGCCTGGTGGTTCTTTAAACTGGTTTTCACAGTCAGGGCTTCTCATCAACACGCTCTCAGTCTTCACTTTTCCAGAATTTGCAGCAGAGAGTGCTGCCAGGAGTGCCACTTCCTTTCCCATTCTGTGCTCCTATTAGCCACACCTGGTGAACTCCCAGCCCCAGGGAGATAAAAACTAGCTCCTCCTTCTACAAACTCTAGAGACCCCATTAAACACAAACTGCCTAGTATTCACATCACTGCTCCCAAAAGAGGTACGAGATCGATTTTTCTTGGCTGGGGAGCAGAAGCTGGCGATTTAGTGCTGGAGTTTAGACACATCGGACCTTTCTTTAGAAGAGGATTCGCTGTCTGTGAGTCTCCTAGTATTCACAGCTGATTTTTTAAGTTGTCAAAACAGTGGTGAAGGGAAAAGCGTCTCCTCCAAATTTATTGGGCAACGAAACCAAAAGAAAAGTTTTTGGACAAGCTTTTATAGAAAGGATGATTACTGACAACAGACTTGTTTCTAGTTGAGCAGACATAAAGTTGGGGTGGTGGGAAAACTTCCAGCTGCCTGTGGAATTGTTCAGCCTTTATGTTGCATGCAGGGAGAATTTGCCTTCTTACCTGGTGGATTGAGTTACTAGCAATACGTGAGAAAAGGTGATTTCAGACTATCTTTCATGGTTCGATAAACTGTAAATATTTCCCTTTTGGTGTAATGGTTCCAAAGCACCTTTGATTTTCCCATTTGTACAACATTAAGTGACTTTTAGTAATGAGAGGGGCACCCTCCCCACATGAAAGCAGCTAGCTTGCCCCAGCACCCATGCTGGGTCATCTGCTCCCAACCGTGCCTTCCAGAATGTCTTTGATCCAGCCCTGAAAAATGTCTCGTGCCTCCAGAGAAATCTGTTTGAATCAAAATATCTACCCAACCTTCTCTCCCAGGTCCAGTTTTGCCCATCTGTGATTGACAGCTGTGACCCACTGCCCCCAAACACTTCTATCCCGAACAGTGTATGACATTTAGTGAGCCTGATTTCTCTGCACACATAAGCAAAGGTTTTAGAGTTCCTGTCCTGATATTTGGTTTCTTAAGGCAGCTAATAAACATTTTTAAATGTCTCTAACTTGCCAGAACAGATACATATCAAGGGTGTGATTATAGCCTTGAACGCACGATGGTAGCTAACAATCTTAAAGCCGGCAAGAGGAAACAGTGGAATTGGACACACGGGCACTGCCTTCACACCTAATTCAAACTGTGTTCTTTTCCCTAATGAAATCCTTTTGTTATTTCTTCAGCAACCTTTTCCTGTGCTCTTATGAATGTGTAGAAAATCCCAGGTAGCGGGAGGAACACATTTGCTGCAGTGTGTTCCTAGTGCTTTTGCCTGGATCATTAATTATCGTTGATCATGAAAACATGAGGTTGGACAATTGGTAAAAAGTAATTATTTACCATCTGCTGTAGGCTCTCACATGTAATTACTTAACAGTGGAAGTAATTTTAAAGTAAAGGTAACAAAAGCAGACAAGTAAATGGTGAAGATTATCAGAAAGGAGATTTCATCCTTAGAACAATTAACACTACGTCTTTTCTTTCCTTCTCTCTTTCGTTTTTTCTCTCTTTCGTTTTTTCTCCCTTCCTTCCTTCCTTCCTTCCTTCCTTCCTTCCTTCCTTCCTTCCTTCCTTCCTTCCTTCCTTCCTTCCTTCCTTTCTTCCTTTTTTTCTTCTCTCTCTCCCCACCTCCCCCCGCCTCCTTTCCTTTCTTCCTTCTTTCTTTCTTCTTTCTGTTTTTTTTTTTTTTAATAATATAGCCGAAGTGTACTAACCATCTATTTGTTTCCTCAAGTCCCCTCTTGAGTGAAACTTTCTGTAATTCCGTGGATTTCCTCTTCTAGGCCGATGTATCTCTATTCAGGCACATATCACATTATATCATAATAATTTTTTACATGTCACAACCAGGTCTCTTACACATCTCATTTATGGGTCTGTTTCCCAGTTGGATCCTGAGTTCCTAAAGCAAAGAGATTATGTCTTTTGAGTGCCCACACTATGCCCATCATGTAACAGACATACAAATATTTTTGAATGAGTCATGCGTAAATTTCCTTCTCCATGTCAAACTATGTAAAACAAATTATTCGCCAACATGAAATATTTCTTTAAGATTATCATCAATTTTGATGGGAAATTTTATAAATATTTCCAGAGGGAAAGACCCCTGTCCTTGGCTCATGAGCCAGAACACCTGGGGGCAAATCCCATTGGTATTTAGACACTTCTCTGCAAACAGAAGGCCAAGATTTAAGGTTCTAGGCACCAGACTAGTTCTGAGGCAACTGTAAGTAGGTTTCCTTGCAATCCTCATTTTCCACTCATTTGTATTATAAGTGGGTGGATAGATATATAGAGAAAAGTGCCCATATCTAAGATCTAATCATTTATTTATTTATTCATTATTTATTGAGTGCCAGGTACTATAAAAGGTAGTAATAAACACATACCTAGAAATCTCTATTTTCAATAATTCAGATTAAGTGAAACATCTTTTAAATATATTTGTAAATTATGATAAAATCACTTAAATTCTACACCTAATGCATGTGTAAGGTACTAGGATTGCTTTGAGAAAGAAGGTGGCCCTGACAAACTGTATACTAAGCAAGCAGAGCTACAAAATGGATTGTGGGGTGACCAGAGCTGGACTTGGAGGCAGAGGCTAGAATCTATGGATTATCTGTTTGTTAAATAGACTAGTCAAGTTTGTTAGAAATTACCATGAATGAGATCAGACTGTAGAAAGACACAATTTCAGAGCAAGTGCTATGAATAGGAATCTACAGAATGATAGCACAATGGAATTGAGCATATTGTCTAGGAAATGTCCCTGCACCCTTTGATCCAGGATGTCCAAAAAGGCTTAGAGTATCCATTAAGGACTACTGAGAGAAAGTGACAGAAGGGTATTGTTTGCAGAACATCTCGAGCCACTTTAGCCCTCCTTCCTGTTTCTCCTTTACCCTCCCTTCCTTATAAAGGTGCTAGTGATGAGTGTTGGTGTCCAAGAACATATCTTAACCTGTGTACTCAATTTCTCCTGCTTTCCTAACAACTCAAGTCAAGAAAAAGCATTGCAATTTACAACCCCACCCTTGAGGTACTGCCAAGTCTTTCTTTAGAAAGCTATTTTATATCCCCTCTTGAGTTTAGCATGCATGTTTTCCTTTGCATATTAAAGGTGGAAAATTGAGATGACGGACACGTTCCCTCAGCACCTCGTCAGCTGCCATGTTTCTCTGACTGACTTTATCTCCTCCTTCAACACTTTATTGCCAGTCTTCACAGGGAGAATGTAAGAGAGTATATATTTTTCTCTCATTCTCTTATCCTCTAGTGAATTACCTGGGAAGTGACCAGAAAAAAAAAAAAAGTCACACACAAGTAGGTCCAAAGTGCTGTTGATTTACAAGATTTTAATGCTATGCTGAACTGAGAGAAAAAAAATGTGCTATACATTTAAGTGTTTTATATTTGACGGAAACTCTCATGCATCTAGGTCTTTTGTAATACTGGTCTAAAATAAGAGATGTAAATAAAGTGCTCCTTTCATATTCATCACTGTAGAAAATAACAGTCTTCTTGGCCCGACTCAAGATTGCCTCCTTTTTAAGAAGTTTGGGAAGTCTCACCAACCGTCTTCTTTACTACACCTTTCTCTGTGTTTCTGTGTGTTATATTTAAGACTTCATGCTTAATAGGTTTTTAAATATAGTTTGACCTAGTACTGTCAAGAGAAAACTACATGTTGTTCTCACCTTACATTCAGGACATGAATTCTGCGGACAAATAATTTGTAATGCAGTTTCTATTATGAAGACAGTGTTTCACACATCTGTTTTATGTTTCATTAATGGTACAACAAATGAAACCATCAACCATCCTGCTTTTCTATATTAATTTAATGTATAAGAAAAATGTGTGATGACTCTAGACAGTAAGGCCGATTACTGTGTCAGGGAAATCTACTAGTTTACTTATGGATCTGCAAAGGCTGCCAAAGCACAAATCACCATACTGGCAAATGATGATCCAATTTACTGTTTAAATCAAGAAGGAGCACCATGGTCTAATCCACAATGGAGCAGTTTAGAACCCATTAAACACTTAATCTCCAGTACCCAACTGTTGGCAAATAAGTCAGTTGGAATGAGAAGCCCCAGGAAGAGAAAAGTATAGTAAAGAAGGGGATTGATGGGACTTATCAAACTTATTAAAAAAGAGGCAATCTCAACTTGGGCCAAAGAGACCGTGTTGTTTTCTCTCATGATGAATATGAAAAGAGCACTTATTTCATTTACATCTCTCATTTTAGACCAGTATTACAAAAGACCTCAATAGATGGGAGGCTCAGTTGCCTTGGGTTGTGAAGGAAGTCAAGAGTTGAACAAGCATTTAATTCTGAATTTGATTCACTATCCTTCCTTTCCCTCAGAGCAATCATGCCCCTGATGTGCTCTGTAGATCATTTCCCTGGCATCTATGTTTCCATAATAATAGTGCGTTTGTGTTAAGAAGGTCCCATCCCTTCACTTGGTTTCCCTTCTAACCAAGGTGTGCGCAGTGGAGTTGGTTAAAGTTAGGGAGGGATCTGTTTGGGGCTTAAAGGATAGTTCTGCAGCAAATATCTCAAGCCCACCCACCTTACTAGTTCCTTTTTCTTCAGTTCCCTTGAATAGTGCCTTTCATGACTCTTACTGCTGATCTCTTAACATCCTGAATGTCTTTATCTGTGGTATTTGCCACCCACTGACATCCAGCAACCTCTTTTATTTTAGAGCATTTTATAAGGTCCTTTTTTGATTGGGGTATGGAAAAAAGTCAGAGTTGGAGTTTTTGCCTTCATTACATAGGCAATGTGGGGACTGCATGACCATGATGCATAGCATGTTAACATGGGATGTCGAGGGGAACATGTGTATATCTGAGCACTAACTTTGACAGCAAGATATCAGATGAACGCTGCTCTAGATGGGGTTTAAGTGTTGGCCTGCCAGAGCTGTGTTCATGATATACTAGGGAGCATAAAACAGGGGCATCTACTCTAACACCTCCTGGGAGATTGTGATTGGGAAACATTTCAGAGAAAAAAAAATGATAGTTGGCCAAATAAGAAGTATAAAGGGAGAAGGGCATCTAAGGACAAAGATTAAGATACTAGGATTGCTTTGAGAAAGAAGGTGGCCCTGACAAACTGTATACTAAGCAAGCAGAGCTACAAAATGGATTGTGGGGTGACCAGAGCTGGACTTGGAGGCAGAGGCTAGAATCTATGGATTATCTGTTTGTTAAATAGACTAGTCAAGTTTGTTAGAAATTACCATGAATGAGATCAGACTGTAGAAAGACACAATTTCAGAGCAAGTGCTATGAATAGGAATCTACAGAATGATAGCACAATGGAATTGAGCATATTGTCTAGGAAATGTCCCTGCACCCTTTGATCCAGGATGTCCAAAAAGGCTTAGAGTATCCATTAAGGACTACTGAGAGAAAGTGACAGAAGGGTATTGTTTGCAGAACATCTCGAGCCACTTTAGCCCTCCTTCCTGTTTCTCCTTTACCCTCCCTTCCTTATAAAGGTGCTAGTGATGAGTGTTGGTGTCCAAGAACATATCTTAACCTGTGTACCCAATTTCTCCTGCTTTCCTAACAACTCAAGTCAAGAAAAAGCATTGCAATTTACAACCCCACCCTTGAGGTACTGCCAAGTCTTTCTTTAGAAAGCTATTTTATATCCCCTCTTGAGTTTAGCATGCATGTTTTCCTTTGCATATTAAAGGTGGAAAAGTGAGATGACAGACACGTTCCCTCAGCACCTCGTCAGCTGCCATGTTTCTCTGACTGACTTTATCTCCTCCTTCAACACTTTATTGCCAGTCTTCACAGGGAGAATGTAAGAGAGTATATATTTTTCTCTCATTCTCTTATCCTCTAGTGAATTACCTGGGAAGTGACCAGAAAAAAAAAAAAAGTCACACACAAGTAGGTCCAAAGTGCTGTTGATTTACAAGATTTTAATGCTATGCTGAACTGAGAGAAAAAAAATGTGCTATACATTTAAGTGTTTTATATTTGACGGAAACTCTCATGCATCTAGGTCTTTTGTAATACTGGTCTAAAATAAGAGATGTAAATAAAGTGCTCCTTTCATATTCATCACTGTAGAAAATAACAGTCTTCTTGGCCCGACTCAAGATTGCCTCCTTTTTAAGAAGTTTGGGAAGTCTCACCAACCGTCTTCTTTACTACACCTTTCTCTGTGTTTCTGTGTGTTATATTTAAGACTTCATGCTTAATAGGTTTTTAAATATAGTTTGACCTAGTACTGTCAAGAGAAAACTACATGTTGTTCTCACCTTACATTCAGGACATGAATTCTGCGGACAAATAATTTGTAATGCAGTTTCTATTATGAAGACAGTGTTTCACACATCTGTTTTATGTTTCATTAATGGTACAACAAATGAAACCATCAACCATCCTGCTTTTCTATATTAATTTAATGTATAAGAAAAATGTGTGATGACTCTAGACAGTAAGGCCGATTACTGTGTCAGGGAAATCTACTAGTTTACTTATGGATCTGCAAAGGCTGCCAAAGCACAAATCACCATACTGGCAAATGATGATCCAATTTACTGTTTAAATCAAGAAGGAGCACCATGGTCTAATCCACAATGGAGCAGTTTAGAACCCATTAAACACTTAATCTCCAGTACCCAACTGTTGGCAAATAAGTCAGTTGGAATGAGAAGCCCCAGGAAGAGAAAAGTATAGTAAAGAAGGGGATTGATGGGACTTATCAAACTTATTAAAAAAGAGGCAATCTCAACTTGGGCCAAAGAGACCGTGTTGTTTTCTCTCATGATGAATATGAAAAGAGCACTTATTTCATTTACATCTCTCATTTTAGACCAGTATTACAAAAGACCTCAATAGATGGGAGGCTCAGTTGCCTTGGGTTGTGAAGGAAGTCAAGAGTTGAACAAGCATTTAATTCTGAATTTGATTCACTATCCTTCCTTTCCCTCAGAGCAATCATGCCCCTGATGTGCTCTGTAGATCATTTCCCTGGCATCTATGTTTCCATAATAATAGTGCGTTTGTGTTAAGAAGGTCCCATCCCTTCACTTGGTTTCCCTTCTAACCAAGGTGTGCGCAGTGGAGTTGGTTAAAGTTAGGGAGGGATCTGTTTGGGGCTTAAAGGATAGTTCTGCAGCAAATATCTCAAGCCCACCCACCTTACTAGTTCCTTTTTCTTCAGTTCCCTTGAATAGTGCCTTTCATGACTCTTACTGCTGATCTCTTAACATCCTGAATGTCTTTATCTGTGGTATTTGCCACCCACTGACATCCAGCAACCTCTTTTATTTTAGAGCATTTTATAAGGTCCTTTTTTGATTGGGGTATGGAAAAAAGTCAGAGTTGGAGTTTTTGCCTTCATTACATAGGCAATGTGGGGACTGCATGACCATGATGCATAGCATGTTAACATGGGATGTCGAGGGGAACATGTGTATATCTGAGCACT
The DNA here is from genome assembly GCF_000151845.1 of Pteropus vampyrus. NCBI lineage: Eukaryota > Metazoa > Chordata > Mammalia > Chiroptera > Pteropodidae > Pteropus > Pteropus vampyrus. The sequence goes on along the minus strand of NW_011888891.1, from coordinate 2,757,249 downwards.
AACTTTGACAGCAAGATATCAGATGAACGCTGCTCTAGATGGGGTTTAAGTGTTGGCCTGCCAGAGCTGTGTTCATGATATACAAGGGAGCATAAAACAGGGGCATCTACTCTAACACCTCCTGGGAGATTGTGATTGGGAAACATTTCAGAGAAAAAAAAATGATAGTTGGCCAAATAAGAAGTATAAAGGGAGAAGGGCATCTAAGGACAAAGATAACGACATTAGAGAAGCATGGAAACATCATGGTGGGGCAGGGGTATTAGAGTCTAACGTTAGGCAAGAAATAGCAAGCACTGAACCTGAACGAGTAGAAAGGGTGGGTTCCTGCAGGGCCTTGAGTGCCATGGCGAGAAGGCTGTAGCTTCTTCAGTAGATGACAGGGAGTACTGAAAGGCTTATGGAAAGAAGTGATGGGGAGGAGACTTATTTCACTATCTGGATGATAGTAATGACAATTGGGAAGGCATATTCAGTATTCTAGAAAGGGGATAATGAGAGCCTAAACTAGGGCTATGGGATTGGTATAGAGTTTAGGAGGGTTGAAACCCCCATAGGCCAGGAGGATAGGTACTTGGAACAGTCAGTGGACATAGGCACTTGCTCTTGTAACAGGTCACTGAGAGGATGGTGCTGAGATTCTAGGGCCCAGGCCAGTCCAGAAACAAAGAAGACCTGGAACTCATGCTGGAGATCCTCTCCACTTCAGCCAGCACCATCTCTACCCTCTGATGCCCCGAACTGAAGCTGGTCTGGAATTGAGGGGAGCTGATACTTCATAGGTGGTAAGGTCATCAGGTCTGGCAATGGAAAGTGTGGGAGGCCAGTGGTGGGAGAATCAGATTGGAGCCACAAATCCAGGAATGCGGCTACAGATGTTCTGTCATTTCTACCTCCCTGCTGCTCTGGAGAGAACCCTACAAAATAGCCCCCATGCTCAACTACTTCTTCTAACCAAATGACACAGATCAGGGCTCACACACCCTAACATTCCACCAAACATCCCCCTATGCAAAGGGGGATGGAGAGTTCACAATGTAACATCATCAGACAGCCCAGACATGACTTTTCCAGAGTCAAAGGGGACTTGACCACTGCTACCCCAAAATCTATGGGGATTGTTCTTTAGTTCTTTCATTTACTAAACATTCATTGTAGCCTACAATGTGTCTAACAGTAAGTATCCCATTAGCGTTATGGAGTGAGGAGCAGAGGGCACTACAAGGAAGACCTGGCTGTGGATCGTATGTTTATGGAAATTACAGTCTAGTGGGAGAGATAAGGTAGGCATAAAAATAAGCACAAAACAAGTGTCTTATAAATATCTATAACCTGAGACACAGTTATAGATATTCCTAAGGAGGAGCATTTCCTGCTGTGGACATTGCAAAGCTCCAGTGGAGAAAGTAGCACTGAACTGGCCATCCAGGTGGAAGAAAAGGTCTAGGAAAGTCTCAGAAACATGAAAGTTTAGGGAACATTGAACAGATTGGCTTATTTACTATGAAGGGCATGGAAAGAAGTTGAGAGAAACAGCCTGAGGAGTGGGCCCAAGGGACCTCAAATGTCAGACCAAGAGTTTGTATTTGATTCTGTCAGCTGCAGAAAGCCTATGAATCATTTTGAGAAAGGTAAGATAATTTCAGAAGGCATCCTAAAGAAACTGGTTTTTTTCTCATGAATGGGAAATGTCCTACTTCTTAATTTTTCCTGCTTTTGTAAATGCCAATACTCCTTTTAAGCTTGCAAAACCCAGTTCTGCTCTGAATGTAGTGAGCTATCGACTGATTTAAGTTTCTCCTTTTTTCTCTCACAGAAATGCTTATTGTGCCTAGCTGATAAGTCTAAAAGGATACAGGCCCAGCAGGTGCCAAGACTGATCCATATATGGGGACGTAAAGCATTTGTGGAAATTAGAGCTTAATAATACATATCAAGGACTGTTGTGCAACAAGCATAATGAAATATTCATCCCATTCATAAAACTCAGAGTAATAAAATAAATATCCCCCAAGGAGAACCAGCAATGTTGGAGAAATGTTAATGGCACCTTCTGATCTCAGAACTCATTCTGCAGTCTTAAAATAAAACACCCTAAAGGTGACATTGATCCTATGAGAAGGGGAAAAAGAAAAGGGACATGGGATAGGGAATCCTAATACCTGACAACAAAGCCCCAGCTGTCACTAGGATAAGAATTAATCACCAGGGTCAGGCCATGCCTCTCAAAACAGGTATGAGGAAGTTGAGGGCAGCCATTCCCCTTGGACTGGGAAAGAAAACAGGAAATTATGATTTCCTTTTTAGATTTCTCTTACCCTTTATTGCATGAGAAGTGTTCATCCAGAATTGCGATTCTTTTGTCTCCGTTGAGGTTATTTAAGCCTCTATTTTTGTTAAAATTTCTTTATTCTATCTTTTCTCTCTAGTTAGTCTCCGTGCTTGTAAACTGGGTGCCCTAGGCCTTAGCAGCCTGTAAGCACTTGTCTCGGTAACCCTAATAGTTTAAGACCACCTGTTCATCTGGGCCACCAGCCCTCCTGAGAAGTCTCCCAAGTATTTTTAAATATTTCCACAAGTACATGCTCATGAACATCTCTGTCAGCCTCATCACCCACCACGTGATGCTCAGTCCCACTGTCAATGTTTTCTGCACAGGCAGTAGTTTTGGAAAGTTACACCACCACAAGGGTTAATCAGACTTTTCTTAAGAATAAAAATGTTCAGGCCAAGGAAGCATCTTTAAATGATTCCCAAGCCTCCAGTCTGCAAGGTCCCAGAGGGGAATGGGGTTGCATGACAAAGCAGAAGCCATGGCCTTCCATAGCCCCATGCCTCCCTTTTCACTGGGCCTGAAATAGCATTGCTTATGCCCAGAATACACAATTTGCCTTCAGTTTCTATCTCTCATGCTTTGTTCCAGGGAATAGCATAGGAGATAGATGCTATCCTATCCCATCCCCTGCATTGTTTCCTGTCTACCATCTCCCTATCTTATATCCAAGCTTAAAAATTATCAAACATTAAATACATTAAAAGTTAAACACACACACACACACACACACACACACACACACACACACACCATCATCTTTCATCTACCAAAACACAAATGCTCTTGTACCTATCAGCTTATGCAGATAATCAAGAACCATAAGCCTTCTAGCCCCACAAATGGCCAACTTTAAATTTCATTTGGGGCTTATCTAGCCCTCCCTGCTTCCTCCACTACACGTTAAACAGATCCCCTCCCACCATGTCATAATGTGGGTTTTACATAGTCATTTATAGCCTAAAACCAGTTTTCACAATTGGCATTCCTCTGGTGTCAACTGTTGAAATCTGTTTGCCAAAATACTGCCTCATATGAGGTTCCAATTTGTTGTTGAATTGCTGCTCTTTGTCGTGAAAGGACAGTTTACCATTTTGGGCCAAGAACTGGATTTATAAGTGTTTATATAGCAATTTGTAAAATAGCATTTTAAGATGACTTTTGCATATATGCTGTTAGAACAATATTTGCCTCCTGCAGAATGATGAATTGGAAAGAGCACGAGATTTGGTGTCAGAAGACACAGGTTTGAATCTCAGCTTTGCCACTTACTGTCTGTGAGAATTTAACTTCTCTGAGTCTCAGTTGTGAAATACAGCCAATAAAATATTGTCATGAGGATTCAATTAGATGACATATGTAAGGCTCTTAGTTAGAATGATAGCTATCATTATTTATGTTATTATTAAAATGCATTGTATTGCCTAAGGCTGCAAAATAAAAACATTTCTAAACACTTGGGATAAACCAGGGATGATATTGCATGGCACACATACTACCTCTGTCTACTTTCATGTACAGAGCAGACATCATTAATCAATAACCATACTCTTGCCTAAACTTGGCCTCAGAATCCTCAACACAAAGTTACAAACAACCACTACTGCTATTTGTTTAGTAAATAAAAATACAGGATGCCCAGTTACATTTGAATTCCAGTAAAAAATGAATAATCTTTTTACTATATGTAAGTCCCATATAATATTTGTGATGTACTTAAACTAAAAAAAAATGAAAAATATTATACTAAAATATTTATTTTTATATGAAATTCAAATGTAACTGGGCATTCTGCGTTTTATCTAGCAACTCTTATGGTTTTCATGTGAGAAAAAATTGACTTGTCATCCCTGACCTCTATACTAATCATGATTTGGAGCTGTCAAATGATTAAAACTCAATTCTAAATAATTTTAGAGATAAAATATAATTTATCAGCATACATAGCTGGAAATTGCAGGGGTAGGTCTAGCATCAGGCACTGTTGGATTCAAGAGCTCAATCAACATGTGAGGTCTTTGTCCATCTCTCCTCTCTCAGCCTGCTTTCCTGCTGGCTTCTTCTGCAATCCAGCTCTCTCCACCTAACAGGGAGAAAGGCTCCTCCCATAGCAGATTTATTTATTCCCAGTTTAACAACCAGGGGAATTTCTTTTTCCCTACTTCTGTTTTCAGTCCAGCCAATTCTCATTGGCTTGGCTAAAGTCTTGTGCTCACTTTTACAATTGCTGCCATACAGATGGGCATTATCATGGGTCTTTGCCTGTAGATTGAGGATGGATTAAGGTACCTTAATGGATAGTCCTACCATGACCATTTGGCATGGGAGAAGTACCATTCTCAAAAGAAGTAGGGTGCTGAGCAGAAAAAAAAAACCAACAGGGGTCCATTTCCATTATGAATTGTCTGTTTTTATAGAACTAGGGAGGGATTTTGATATATAAGAAGATCAGAATCTGCAATCAAGAGTCAATCATTAGTAAACCCAAGGTATGAGGGCACTTTTGAAGGCAAAACATAGTAACCTGACACAAGCAAATGTCTTGTTGCAGAAAAAAAACATGGAGAAAGAGAGAGTATTTTTGTGAATGATTGACTGCGATAGTAGGAATTGCTTTTAAATGCTCCTTAGGGGAGCATTTTTGACTCAGTATTGGTTTTCAGTTTTGAAGCATGGAAAAATCCCATGTTTTCCTCACACCTTTGAAGCACCTGTCTGTCAAAACCCAAAGAGCTGACTACAAGAGGTGCCTTAAGAGTCATTTTCCTTCCAATATTTTCAGTTATATAGTGCAGAAAGTAAAAGCAAGGGGTTGCAATGGGATTGTTAGAGTTTGAATCTCAGCTCTACTACCTACTGGCTGATGAACTTGGCCATGTTACCTAATAAGCCAGGTCCAGCACTCCCACACTAAGCTGACTTGCCCTTGGGATAGGTTCCATCCCCAGGACAGGCAAGGATGTGTTGGGCAACAAGGTCCATGAGCAAAAGAAAAGTCTCTATAGACATGGGGTGTGGGCAGGGCAGGCAATACAAACTAAAAAGACCAGCTGTTTAAGAAAGTAATCTTACCCTTATCCCTACCCCTATCACTGTGTGGGATCCCAGGCTTGTGGAACATTTTCTATGCACACTAGCTTTAACAAAAGATCTCTGAGAGGCATTATCCAAAATGCTATGGGAAACAGAGAAAAAATGGGGAGAAGGGTATGTTCTGAGGGGTCAGGGGTCATCTAAGTGTGACTCTGAAAGATGAGTATGAGTTCACCAGACAGAACAGAGAGGCAACAGCCCAAGCAAGTCACCGTGAATATGCATGGTGACTTCTCCCAACTGCTTCTGACTCTCAAACTTCAAATGTTCATCTGCTGCATACTCAAAGGCTCTCCTATTCTGTTTTGAAAGTGAAAGGCATGCAAATAATTTTATGTGTTGGTTTTTCTCTAAAAAATTAGTAATCAAAATAAACACCATCACCTCTTTCAATGACATAAATCTCCTGGAACATCATTGTAAATCCCAGGGGAAGCACCTGGGAACTCTTAGAACCTGGTGTGTTTGGACACTACAAGAAGTATGGATAGACAAAAAGGATCAGTGGGGATGGTAGGAAAAAACCTAGAAAAGAAAAAGAGACTTGTACTGCAAAGCCTTACATGCTGTGCAAGGCGTGTGAACTTCATATCATAAACAAAGGGAATCAAGGAAGATTGACCGGAAGTGGTACTGTTAAATGGTCAGTTACTTTAACAATAATAATGACAATAGTTGTAGCAGGTAGCTTCTAAAATGTCTCCTAATGATCACTACTTCCTGGTGTCTACACTGTTATATGACCCCTTCCCCTTGAATATGGCCTAGACCTAATGGCTTAGTTCTAATGACTAGAATATGACCCTCCCCCCACCAAAAAATAAGATGTCACTTCAGACATTAGGTTACAAAAAGACTGTCCTCTGTCTTGCTGGCCTTCTCTTGCCCTCTTGCTTGGTCTCTCGGAATGAAGCTGCCGCATTTGAGCTGCTCCAGGGAGATACCTACATGTCAAGGAGCTGAGGAAGGTTTCCAGCCAACAGCCAGGGATGCACTAAAGCCCCTAGTCCAGTCAAGCCTTCAGATGAGACTGCAGCCTGGCCAACACCTTGATTTTAGCCTTCTTCAAGACCCTGAGGAAGAGGTACATAGATTAAGTTGGAATAATTTGTCCCACAGTGATACATAATTAATACAATAGCTCACATTTATTAGCTCATAATCCCTTCCAGGCACTTTGTTAGCACTGTACCTGCATTAATGATCTCATCCGATCTTCCAGGGGGACTTTATGAGGTAGGATCATGATCCCATTTTACAGATGAGCATCCTGAGGCTTAGCCAAGGTAAGGAACTCTTCTAAGTACCTGGAACTCTTCCACATACTAAGTAGTTGAGCTAGGATTCCAATTTTAATCTCTCTAATCCCAGAATGTTAATTCTAAACCACTACACTGTTTATTTTCTTGAGCAGCAGAATACAGTAGAGGTAGAAGGCGTAGGAGAGGGGTAGGGGGGCGAGGGAGGCATGGACTTCTAGAAAACCCCTCATTAAGCCTACAGAAAATTGGAATAGAGTAATTAAAAGCTGATAATTTTATTTCACCTTTAAAGACTATTAAACACAACATACTGTAATGGAATTAGTGACCTTATTAAAACATTTACTCATACAGTACTACTTGATGAAATTATGAGTTAATAAATCTTTTTATGCCTACAAATGATACAACAAACTATTCATCTGAAGGAGAATCATCTGGTTATACTGACTCCCTGGTTCATTTCAGGAGGTACTGGGAGTCTTTAAAAAGCCAATCAGAGACTTTGGGAAAGAAGAGATCTTTTCAAGAAGACTCCCAGTTCCCTGTAATCCAGAAGGACACTGCCAGATGCCCCTCATGCCAGCCCCACCTACCCACCCATTCCGCTGGCCCACCCCTCATCTGTTCATCTGGCAGAGTGCTGGGAATGCCTTCTTAGCCAAAAATATCTTGACAGTTGCCTGGGGAGAATAGTTGGTTGAATAAAAGTGCAGAAATGGAAGTGGGCAGTAGCAAAGGAAAATTGTCTGCCTTCCAGTTTTGTTGGTGTAATGTGAAACCTTTCACAGAATAATTGAAGACTTGAAAGGGAGGTGTCAAGGCACCTGGTGGCAGATGCAGGTGTCCAAGAGAACAGGGGAAGGGACAGAGCATGTCCAAGATGGTTTCTTGAGCCCACAGATAGCTTTTTTCTCAGTAGAGATTATACTAGCTCTTATCAGCTCTACTGCATGAATCCATTCAAAATCTCCTTTCTCCCACCACTCATCCATCCTTTTTATCCTTCAGTCAAGGAGCTTTTCTTTTCCCTTAACCATTTCTAACAAAATGACTGATAGAAAATTTCCCAGAGATACCCTAGAATTAGCCACATAGTGTAAATAGAAGGTATAAGGAACTTTTGACTGACTAGGATAATTAAAGAGAAGAAGATGTTGTTAAAATAAAACTAGTCAGAGTGTGGTACAAAATGTATGAGAATGTAAATTTTTCAGTTAAAATTATTTCCAACATTTAAGAACATATTTGTCATCCTACAGAAGTCATCTAAATGTGTAAACATTGTGCAATACTTTAGGAACATAGAACATGATATAAATTGCTTGAATTAAAAAGTTGCCAAAAGTTTAACATCTGTTAAAATAATTAGTTACCTTTTTCTTAGCTGAATTCTCCTTTCTGTGTCTCTAGTATTAAAACTGGACCCTGATTGGGCAGAGGTACAGCAGCCCTTCACGCTCCCCTCTCCAATGCCCTCACAGCACTAACACCTCATGGAGAAATCAACAACTTACTGTAGAGCTAGAATTGGCTGCATATCTGCTCCAAGTCAGGCAGCATAATAACACCATTACATACATTTTTTTCATTTAGTTTTCACAATCACCCTAAGAAGTCTTCTGCATTTCACTGAGGAGAAAACTGAGGCTTGGTGAGATCAGGTAATTTACCCAGCAAGAAAGTGATGGATGAGTAAATAAATTCAGGCAACCTGACTCTGGCATCCCTACTCTTAACCCTCATGTAGCTGCCTGCCTCGAGATCTTCTCCCCTCCCCAAGTTGGACCACTGTCTTATCTAGGAGGAATTGTTGGCAGAGGGATGGAGCCACACACGCTGGGTTACAATGTCAGAGAGGGTTCATTCACCATTATCTCCCCGCAGCCTAACTCTGGCACTAGGTAAACTGCAATTATATTTCAAACAATTGAATTTACTTTAGCTGCTCACAAATACTCTAACTAATTTCTACTTTACAAATTGCAATCTGTAAACATTAATCCTTCCCTTAACAGCACAAAAGTAAATGGCCAGGTGAAGGCATATTCGTCTTTGGCTCTGTTTTAACCAAAGCAGGTCATCTATTTTGTTCCCCCAAAGCAAGTAGTCTATTTTGATAAGTGATTCAAAGAAACAGGAGTGGGGATCCAGGAGAGAGAAACACGGGAGGGGGGAAAGCTGATTCAAGGGTGAGTTTTTCATTGGAACACCACTATGGACCATGGGGGTTCTACCCTACTAGGATTCTGGGGAATCAGGTAGAATGTGCTTCAGAATTGTCCACATGAAAGACAGAAAAGCGTGTACCTACCAGTTCCATCACCTATTGGTCAGGGCTTCTCCCGGGGTATTGATGCACCTTCACTTCCAGGCTACACCCACAGGTATCTCAAGCAAGAAAAGCCTAGGCAGAAAGTGAGAGGCATGTATGAAACTAAAGAAAGGCTCTGACAGATCACACCTGTGGAGAAAGCAGGTTGCTACAACGCTGTCTAGAGAAGGAGGTGGGGTGAGAGGATAGAGGCGGTCACATGAAGCGTCCAGTATAGTCCCCACCTCAGCATGAAGTCCACAAGAAACAACAGGTGCTGGGACTGGAGGGAGTGCAGAGGTACTAGTTAAATGCCAGAGGGCACCAAAGGTCTAGCCTAGCCCTATTCCAGAGACAACTGGAAAGTGCATTTATTTCCTCACTCTGAAATCAACCAATTACAGGTCTATTCAGAATACAAACTGCCTTTTAAAATACAAATAACTGAGAACGCCAAGGTTAATTCTATTGGTCATTCAAACCTATTGCGAATACCTTAGAGAGATTGTCTAAAATCCCATGCAGGCAAGCACGGAAGCTGGAGTTTGAATGGAAAATAATGGGAGAGGGATAAAGAAAGGTAATCAATGACTGCTATACCTGGTAAATGTGAAGTAGGGTGCTTAGTGGGTCTAAACCCTGGCCATACTATGTAAACCATGCGTAAATGTGTCAGCGTGACCTGAATCAGTGACACTAAATGTACAACCTATATTAGTATTAAACTTGCTTTTCTTGAGCATTTTAATGGCAATATAAAAATAAACTCATAAAAAAATGGCAGATGACATGTTCCTTATAACTGCAGAAAAATTTTAGAATTCTCAGACTTGTTTACAACAAGAACTTTTTATTTCCTTGGGAAGCACTGGGCTATGCAGGAAATTAGGTGTTTAACAAAAAATTATCCCATGTTTTAGCAACTTGATTGTTCAAAGTATAGGTGGAATGCAGGGAAGAGGTGGGACAATAGGATTCCTGGCTTATGTTTATCCAAAAGTATTCTGCTAGAAGAGCTGTAATCACTAGACATATTAGTGTGGAAAATAAGTAGTTCCTTCCATTAATAATCCATATAATAATAATAATAATAATAATAATAATAATGACAGCAAACTCTAATAGAACTTGTATTTGATGCCAGGCACTGTTCTAAGAAGTGTGTGTGTGTGTGTGTGTGTGTGTGTGTAAACTAATTGTGAAATAGGTACTATCATTGTCTATATTTTACACATGAGGAAACAGAGGCACATAGACACACAAAGGAATGTGTCCAAGGTCACATAGCCAGTACTGTAAATAAATAGCAAAGTCGTGAATCAAATTCAGGCCAATAGTCTCCAGAGACCTGTTCTTAAGCAGCCTGACTATGGACAGACTTGTGTGAGTCCTTCACGGCTGAGAAAAGTCCAGGACTAGGAGGCAAACACCTGTGAGCACACCTGGGATGGGGGTTGGGCTAGAGTGAAGCCCACAGCATCCTTGGAATTCATGTTTCTCCAACAGAAGCCCAACAGAGAAGAAACACAGGATTATATTCAATGTGGAAAGGTAGGATTGACTGCAAATCATATAAAAACTTCACTCTTTCTGTCTGCCTAGGGCAGAAGTGTGAGTGGGTTTGTGTGCAGGTGTGTTCAAACACTTCCCTCCGTGTGTGTGGCTACCCTGGTCCAAGTCACAGGCATCTCACACCTGGTCTACTGCAAATGCCTCTTCAATGGTGTCTTGGTTTTACTCTCACTCTCCTGTCCATACTTTCCACCACAGAAAACATGATCAGTTAAAAACACCAACTAGAGCATGTTACCTCTTTGCTTAAAATATTTTAGTGGCCTCTCATTGTACTTTCAATAAATCTGAACCTCTTGCCATGGCCTACTAATCAAACTCTTTCCTTTCTCTCCATCTTCATTCCATGTGCCTGTCTCCATTGCGCTTAATGAGAAAATCACCTGTCATATTTCGGGCCAGCCCTTTGCCTACCTTGAGGCCTTTTTGCAAGCTGGTTCCATGGCTCAGAGCATTCCTTCCAGCACTCAACTTGGCTAGCTCCCTGTCCTCTTCTGTTTTGTTTTGTTTTAACCTTAGATACAGAAATGAGTCAATCATATTCTTAAGTTCATAGCACATCGTCATGACCAGACCATTCTTCACTCCATTAAAATTATTTTATTCTTCTTCCCTAATCCTTATTCTAAGTCTACTCTCCCCGTAGAGAGGATTGAGATTGGCTCTTATTTATCTTTAAGTACATTGTCATGTTCTTGTGTGTGTTTTTAGTGTTTATAAGAGGCATTGTTCTCTGAGTTTCATTCTATTTCCTCCCCTTTTTACTCAACATTACCTTTAGAGTTATCAGTATTTCTGTTCACTCTGTTCATTGCTTCCTAGTATTCTATGGTAATTCAAAGCAATTGTTTATCCTAGTGTGGGACCCCTCTAACTGCTTCCTCTCACAAACATTATCAGAATAAAAATTCTAGAACACATTTTCTTATGGACCTGAGCAAAAACATCTCTGGCATATGTATCTGGATCCCAGGCATACACATATTCAACTTTGGTAAATACTGCTGGTTTGCTTTCCAGATGGCAGCACCATTTTATACTCCTTTCCTAGGCCTCAGAGAATCTTTCCCCAGACTTCAAACATAATTCTACTTCTTCTTATTCTATATCTCAGCTCCTTGCTTTCTTCATAAAATGTCTCATACTTTGTATCTGCTTTATTTGTCTGTTTGCTTGTATTTTGATCATCTCTCCCTCTAGAATATAAGCTCCTTGAGGCCAGGGGTGGTATCTGTTTTATTCTCCATCACAATCTCAGAACCTAGAACAGTACTTGGCACATAATAAATATTCCGTAAATATTGTTGAATGAATGAATAAATAAATATGATTTGATATGTAAATAATGGTTAAAATGTTCATTGAGAATCCCATTACCATGAGTACCACAGCACTAGATGATTGTGCTAAAAGCTCCTTAAACTCATGAAAGACTTTTCAAGTCAAGGGGAGTAATATCTGGGAAAAACAAGAGCCTTCAGCAATCTATAGCTAGACAGTGGAGTTGGGGTTAAATGGGTTTAAAACTATGCAAAGACCTACAAATGGGTAGTATATTCCAGGTTTGTCTGCAGGACTAAGAAAGCTCTTTCTTGGCCCTGTTATTACTCATATTTCTCTCTATAAATCTATCCTTTCCTGTTTCCCCATGACAGCTGCAATCCCCTCTACCATGTATTAACTCCATTCCCTCTTTCCTATTTCTTAGCCTTGGACTCGCTCTCTCTCACTTAGAATCTTCAAGTTCACCTAAGGGTGGATGTTTCCTCCTTGGTTCTTGTCCATCTACTGTAGGAACAATTTCTCTTATGCTAGAAACTTGGATGTAACAGAAGTTTAGCAGTAATTGTGCAGAAGAGGAGTATCTAATTGAGATATTCATGTCATTTTCTAAAAGGTCACCCCCCTTGTCCAAGCCATTGCAGCTTCCAGGCTATTTCTGAACCTCATTTAAATGGCATGATATTACTGAAGTCACATCCCTCCATGTTGTGTTCTACCTTGGAAAGAAACCAGTACAGTCCCCTTCCCTGCCTCCAATCTTTTGTTTTGCTGGTTAGCTCAAAGCTTCTATCTATGCTCCCAAGTACCATCTGGGAGCCATGGCTGCTGCATTTGCCCTATGTAAAGTCCCTGAGTGAGCTCAGGATGCTATGTCCACACCCTTCAGTTCATTTCTTTAGCATAAGAACAACTAAGCCAACATGAAACAAATAGGTTTTTTTCTGATTTCTGGGACAACTGTCTTACTGCGATTGAATTATATTTAAATAACTTAGGTTTTAGGAGGATCAAATGAAGACTGTTTTCTGAATGGGTTTAAAATTAACTTCTCTGTTTGCTTGAAGATTTATCAGTGGTTCATCAATCAGCCAATAAGTTCTAGCCTAAATTTCAGTCTCCTTTCAAAATAATTTTAAAAGCCAACAGGCCTTCACTAGATCATGGGGGAAAGTCAGGAGCCTATCAGTTCTTTATAGCCCCTGCTGCCACAATAGAGCTGTCATTAATGAATTTCAAACAGCAATTACAAAAAGAAACACAAGTTTAGCCCAAGTTTTTCTGTTTCTGTGCATTTTTTCATTCTCCAAGAGAAGCCAAAATTTCTTTTCCAAACCCTAAGGTATCATATAGATTACCATCAAAGAAATGGTGCTCCCTGGAAATTATTTTACTTGTGATCTTTTTCATATGCATTTACAGAGGTGCCTGGGTCTGTAACTTTGGCTCCTAAAAACCTAACACCTGGCACAAGGAAATGTTTTAACAATCTCATCATAGCCATGCTCAGTCCTTGCTATTTTCCAGAAAAGAAGTATGTCACTGCTCTGTTCTAGTTTCAGAATGTCAGTGAAGAAAAATAAAGAGAATAATGATAAAATAGCTAAAATGAATTGTGCTCTTATTTTGTGCTAGGCTCTGTGCTAAGCTCATATAATCTCATATAATCTCATTTAGTAATCTAAACTTCTCTTGTATGACTCAACCAAAGCTTGGAGATATTACATAACTTGCCCAAGTCCCCATGGCTGGTAAGTGGCAGAGTGTGGATGTGAGATGAAGTCTGATTCCAGAGCCAGTTCTCTTAAGTACCACACAGCTCTTGTCTCTAAAGTGCCATCAGAAGGTCCTCAGTATCCTTTAAAAAGCTCTTACAAATTAGGACAAATTTTCTTCATATCCACCATTGTCCTTAAGTTTTTAAGGGAATTTATCTCAAGACATGGGAATGTCAGGCACAGTTTATGAAAAATACCAATAAATAAATAGTCAACCAAATGAGGGTTCTTCTTTGCTTTAAGTATGTTTTTAAAATTTCTTGAACTCCTAGAGAATACCACAGTGGCCACAAAATGTATAAAGAGTTAAGAATATTGAATCATACAGAAGAAATCACTTTTATATGATATGGCATCCAAGGATGAATTTAGTAGATAAAATAACCCCCCATTTATAAAGACAGGTTTAAAAAAATAATTGCTTACCAGTTGGACGCAAAGGGCAAATAAAATGCCTATTCCTATTGCTGCTATGTTCCAATTATATGGCTAATTTGTCCTTGATTTCATTATGTGAGAAAGAAAGAAACATAAAGAGTTTGAAAATTGAGGGACTTAAGGTCATGTGAACCTCACTCCATAATAGTTGGCTCATTTTTTTTTCATCCACTCAAAATTATTGCTTGATCATCTACTATGTGCTTGGCACAGTACTGAATATAATTTGGTGAAAAACACAGAAATGATCCCTGCCCCGAAGATCTTATGATTATACCTGGTATAATTTCACTATCATAAAACTCAGAGGTATAGCTATAAAACTTTATTTCTCTATAACTTAGTTCTCAAGCCCTCATATCTTATTGGTGGCAAGAAACAGTCTTGCCAGTTCAAGGTAAAATTCACTTCCTTCTGGATTTAAACAAAGTCTCTTTTGGGTGAAGAATTTCTTCAAATTTTCCTCCCTCCTC
>NW_011888891.1:2725851-2738965 GCF_000151845.1 Pteropus vampyrus | reverse complement strand
GTCCATTTCAGATCTTCCATGTCTCTACTTAACAGTTTAATCTTTCTTCTAGCTTCTTGTATATATGGAATATAATTATAATAACTCCTTTAATGCCCTTGTTTATGAATTCTATCATTTGTGTTATTTCTGGATCACTTTAATTGATTGACTTTTCATTAGGAGTTTACTTTATTTTTTTGCTTTTTTTGCATGCTTATTAATTTTTAATTGGATAATAAACATTGTGAATTGTATTTCGTTGTGAGCTGGATATTTTTGTATTCCTATAGCTATTCTTAAGCTTTAGTATGAGGCACAATAAAGTTACTTGGAAACATCTCAATCTTTTTGTTTCTTGCTTTTAAATTTTGTTAAGTGAGCCCTGTGTAGCTTTTTGTTCAGGACTAATTTTGCTCTACTTCTGAGGCAAAATGTCATTGAATATACTACTCAATGCCTGCTCAATGTCCATTAATTACATGATTTTCCACTCTGGCTAGTGGGAAAAGAAATTATTCCTGGTCCTGTGTGATCTCCAGTGATTATTCCATATAATCCTTTTGGGGTGCTTTTCCCAGCCTCAGACAATTTTATCACATGCATGAACTGTTTAATACTTGGCTGAAGAGTTGATGGGACTCTCTAGAGATAACCAGAGTTGTCTGCCATATGCTTTCTCTTCTTCCATAATTTGTCCGAGGAACTCTAACTCCCTTGCCCTCCCTGGATTTCCAGCTCTGTCTCCTCAACTTAAGGCATCTCTGCACCTTGACATAAAAAGCAGTAAGGTAGTCAGCTGGAGCATTTTAGGGCTCATGTCTTTTGTTTTCTCTCTCTCGGGGATTGCTGTCCTTAGTTGCCTGATGCCCAATTTCTTAAAAATAATTGTTTCATATATTGTGTCTAGTTTTTAATTGTTTCAAATGGGAGGGTAAATCTAGTCACTGCATCTTGGATGAAAGCATTCTAATTTATGATCTTAAAGACTACTTTGCTGTGTGGCGAGTAGACCAGAAGGCAAGTTATTTTTCTGAACATCAGGTTTATTTTTTAATAAGTACAAATATTCAATATAAGTAAAGCCAACCTCATAGTGTCATTGTGAAAATTAAATGAGATAATATATGTGGTACATAAAGGAGATTAATTGCGTGCTTTTCTCCATAGTATAAAGATGAAAAATAATTTAAGGAATAACTTCTTTATATCCTCAGGTGTAAATACTCAATAAATGTTTGTTGTTGAAAATTCAATCCCCTTGTAAGAAGGTAAAATAATCTACCTAACAACGACACCAAGATGTCAAGTTAAATAGAATTGGTTAAAAAACAATAGCAGCATATGAATACCTGTTACCTTAGTAAATTCTTACAAGAGGAGCCAACCAGAGTTGGGGGAGTCCCCAGAGAATCGTAAAAATATAGGGGATAAAACTGAGAGAAACTTTTTACAAAGGTTTTTTTGCAAGTTTGAAAGATATCTATAGGACAGTCCAGGTATCTTCAGCCACCTATGGTGAAAATGTTAGCAGAAATACTGCATGTTTATTATTTCAGAACACACAGAGGTCTCTAGAACAAAACTTTCCTAAGAGGAACACACTTAAGGACACAGTTGTCTATTGTCAAAACAGGGGGAAGGAAAAAGAGATAAATTATCTGAATTTTAAAATCAGAGTCTTAATTTTTATAATTCTTAAATAGATGAGCACACATGGATCCTCTCCTTTTTTTATATATGAAAATTGATTCGCACTGCCCCTGTCCTTCCTAAACAAATGTCTGAAACACAACCACCTTCATGTTAGGCTTACACTCCAGGAAATGCTTGCTCCGATTTTAGGCTGTATCATTTCCAATATTTGTAGTCTTGAGCCAACTCTAAAATAAGCAGTTATTATTTTAACAGTTTATCAAATAATTTCCAAGAGACTTCCCTTTGTTGTTTATGTTTGAAAGTTGTTTCTGCCTAAGATTATATTTACTCTAAGTAGTGTTTGTGGTCAGAGGCCTTTCAGAGCTAATGTAGCTTAGTCTAAGCTGTCACATCTATGAGAGCTCATTTTGGGAACATTTCCATTTTTTAAACAAAAATGGATGATTAGCAAATCCCACAATGAGGTAATTCCCCAGCTCAGTCCCTCAAATGTTTACTAGCTACTTTTTGGCTTCTGGAATATTTATCATAGTAAGCAAAACCTTAATCGAATCAGCAAAGGTTTTCAATTGCAGTGTGTGAGTTCCATCATTCTGAATTCATGCTGGCTGTCTCCAGCAGTGCTGATATCTGGATGCAAAGAACAAGGGAAGGGAATAAAACC
This sequence comes from Pteropus vampyrus, assembly GCF_000151845.1. Taxonomy (NCBI): domain Eukaryota; kingdom Metazoa; phylum Chordata; class Mammalia; order Chiroptera; family Pteropodidae; genus Pteropus; species Pteropus vampyrus. The sequence goes on along the minus strand of NW_011888891.1, from coordinate 2,736,663 downwards.
CTTTATTCAGTAAAAGAGAAAGTTACAAATAATGACAAGTTTTTGTAGCTTTAGAATTCAACAGCTTAGCAGATAAAAATGAGTATATCATTGCTCTCTAATCAAAATAATCTAATTCCCAGAAAATAGTCGATCATATCTGCTGAACCGGTCCCACTCCCTGCCATATTTTCTATTTCAATCCTCACTTTGTTCATGAAACAGCAATAATGATTTAGAGTGACATGTTGTTGCTATGGAATCTTATTTCTCTCTGCTTTAGTCTATTGAGGACTTGTGAGCTCTTAAATGTCTTTGCATGAGTTATTGCTCAAATGCGCTGATGCACTGATGGGCTGGGCAGCTGTTCAAACCCAAACTCAAACCAGGGATGGTTACAGAAAGAGTCAAAGGTTAAGGTTAGACTGTGCAGCACATAAAATAAAAACCAGGCAAATGTTTTAAGTCATAGCCTGTAACTTTATCTTGAAGTATTTTGATGGTTTGAGCATTGCCGCTGTGGTTGGAGATGGTTGTAGCCCCAGCATTTACAGTTGTTCGTTATTTATTCCATGTATGGCACTCTGAGTTACTTCTCTTGCCTAATTTTCATAGAGGGAAGTGGTATGCACTGATGAAGATTCATCTTCTCATGACCTGGCAATCCATATCCCTACATCTAAAGGATAGATTTAGCTCAGTTGCCATGATATCTCAGTGTTTGACACCTCACTGACAGATTGGTAGCAATTGCCTAGAATGCAATCTCCACACGGATAGAGACATTGTTTTATTTATTGCAGTCTATCTAGCAGTTTAGGGGACTTAATGCATAGTAGGTGATCAATAAATATTTGCTTGAATGGCTTAATAGGATCATAGAAGCTTATTATTGGAAGGGAGCTAAGCACTGTTGATTCTCCTTCTCAGCCACTTCTCATGTCTCTCCTACAAAATGATGACAGCTGATCTTATATCTTCTGGAACCCCTACAGCCATGAGGCCCCCATCATGACTTAGAAGGCCATCCATTCCATTTATGGAGGTCTTTTATTGTTCAAAAGTTTCATCTTACACGGAATTACAATCTATCTCCTTGTGTCATTCCCCCTTAATTCTTGTTTTTCCTCCTAGAGTGACACTCTCTTTTTCCTGACAATGTTTCAGATATCAAGAGATGGTCTCACAATTCCCTGTGGAGCACAAATGACATGAAGCAGAGTATAAATGGCTAAATGGGTGTAACCCATAAAATCATGAAAGAGCTCCTCTCATATAATAGCTGATTTTTAGGATGCTGCTCAGACCTACCAATTTTAAAGATTACATGATACTAATGGAGTAATTAGGAATTATTATATTGCAAGAGGTTACTGGACCTTAGGGGGTAAAAAATCTCTACTTTAATCTAGCCTGACACAAAGCTTTGAGGAACCCAGATTCTCAAGGAAATATATGTTAATTTTTGATCAGATAAAAACCTTGGAATTGAAACTTTAATTAATTACACAGCTCTTTTTTAATTGAGTACCTACTCTGTGTCATCACTTAATTTTTCTATATTGTATTAAGGCTATATTAATAATCACTAAGATTTATTAAGTGCTAAGTGGTCTGCAAATGTTATTGCACTGAATTCTCATAACGAACCTATGACGAAGGTTCATTATTATCCTCATTTATATAGGAGGAAACTTAGTTTCAGTGAGGATGAGTAATCCAAGGTCACCATCAGGAATGTCACAGGGTCAGGCTTCGAACTCAGATCTGCCTAACACCAAAGTGTTCTTAACCTCCAGGCTATATATTTCTAATGAGAAAATTCTTTGGGGGGAAAAAATACATATGTGCCTATTCACAGTCAGTGCTCAATAAATACATGTTAAATGAATACATTTAGTGATGGTGGTCAAACCATGATCCACGACTTACACACTTTATACCTCAAATTTCATCTCTGAAACAAGGAAATTGAGCTGCATGATCTCCAGTCTTCCTCCTTGTCTTAAGCATGCATGGAGCTAGTCCAGAAATGCGAGAGAATAGGAATTTAATAGCCCAGGCAAGAGGGAAGAGTGTGGCATGAAGAGCAACATGAGCTAATACAACATTAATTTGAACAGGATGTTGCCTCTGCCCAAAATACCCTTTTCCCACTTGCTTACTTGGCAAATGCTCAATGGTCACTCAACCGGCTTCCCTTCTGTGAAGCTATCCTTGACCTCTCCCTCAACACCACTCCTCTCATACACACACACAATTGATCCCTCCTCAGGGCCACCAAGCACACTGGGCACGATTGTGATTATTTGATCGTGTGTCAGTCTCCCCATCTCATCCCCTAGACTGTGAACTTCTTAAGAACAAAACTGCTTCCAATTCATCTCCAGGCCCTGTCATTGAACCTTCAATAATGGTTTTTTTTCTTTTTTTTTTTTTTTTTGGTTTTTTTACCATTTTTTTTTTTTTTTTTTTTTTTTTTGAGCGGCTGAATGAATTAGCAGGTCATGTGTAAGGGGAGCAGAAGGGAAACAATTTGACTTTAATAGAGAATTCATGCCAGAAAACAGTGAGAAATTAAGTTAATAAGATAGGGGGATGCTGGAAGTCCAGAAAGGGTTATTGAGGCTTAGTGTCCCAGGCAATTCCCTGGACTGTTCTTAGTAGGGAGCGACAGTGAAAAGGAGAATTCTATTAAGATTAGTATAGACATGGTTGCCCATCAAAAAAAGTGAGTAAAAGTAATGAACTTGCTTTCTTCCTTAACATGCACTTAGTAAATCTGCATCTCAGTTATTATATCTGACGCTTATATGCATAAAAACACAGGATAGTCTGATTTGGAGGTGTCTTTCTCACTTTATTTTAAGTAAATGAATCTTTAATAAATTATTAACACAGTAAACAAACATTTTACCTAGGACAAACCAAATCTAAATAAGTCTAAATATTTGTTCATAGCATATGTAGAACCTAGTTCAGTGCCTGACACATATTAAGTGCTCAATTAGCATTCGTTGAATGTCAAGTTGACATTGTGCTGTGGTTACTTTTATTCTGGTTATTTGCATGAATGGAAGATAACAGCAGTCCCCAAATAATTGTACCATTGTGTATGTCTTTTTCATTCTCTGAAATGTGAAATAATATTAAAATAAGTGCATATGAAAGCACATTGTCAAATGACTACAGTAGATGGCAGCGCAGAAATGCATTCATCACCAGCCAGACAATCTTTACCCAGTATAAGCAACTGAATGGGTAACACTTCTTAAAAGCCAAACAAACCCCTTTATGCTGGTGCGTCTTAGAGAAGCTGGTACTGGAAAACATTCCAGTCGGTTCAAGTCCATTGATGGAGGTGATTTAGCCATGTTTTCATAGGTGGTAGGCCACATTACCAGGTAGTTGCATCATTTTGCAATCTTAGGATTTAAACTCACAAGCAATTTCAGAATCAAAACTGTTTTCATAACTTGAAGAAGAGCACTTGAGGATGGCCTAGGAGAGCCTAGGAGAGCACTTCTGTGATATTTGGGACCTGATTTTATGTAATTAAGCTCCTCAGTGACTAAGCATGATGCTGTAAGACAAATGTTACCTGATGTAGTGCATAATATCTCTTGGACCACCTATGAGTTAACATTTATTCCTATGAAAGGGTAAGGTTTTATCTTGAGTCTTATATTCTTACAAGGATTTCCATAATTGTGCAGATCTGCTGATGGCTTATCTCTATCTCAGTGCGTGTTAGGGAACGCAGTGTGTTGGGCTATGCAGTCCTCCAAAGCTTGGCTTTCTTATGCATATTTATCGCTTTTAAATTTACAGCTAATTGCTAGGATATAATTTCAGAAACAAATGGAAATCAACCCCAGTCCCCAGTGCTCTCATCTACAGTGAAAGTGCAAGGTAAAGAACTTGTATTCGGAAACCTTGTCATGATATAAATTTTAGCCAGGAATTGGCTATTATATAACTGTACTTTAAACCAAGTCTTAGTTATTAAAATTCTAGAAGATCTCATGATAGCAGGGTCTTATTTCTTGTGTGTATTCTATAGGTGCTTGTAAATTTGGTTGGTATATCTGAATTGTGTCAAAAGAATGCCATTCCTCACTGATGTTCGTGTATGTTTCAAGGATAACTTACCTTCATTCCTGATTTTGATCTTCCATTGGTATTGGCTTCTAACTCTCTGGATTTATGTTTGCCTGCCCCTAGCCTTTGGAAGTAGTTAATCTTCTGCTGGTTTTGAGAATAGTGTAGTGGAAAAGAACTTAGGCTTTGGACCTGTGGTAGTTATTAGGGTGTATATTAAGTGTTTCTAATTCTCCTTCTAGGCATAGATTTTCATCTCCCTGCCCTCGTGAAGGTAGTGATGTCCATATGACTTGTTTTGTTTAAAGAAATGAAAGTAAGTGACATGGCCATTTGCAGGAGGAACATTTAGGAGTCCTCATGTGATTTGCCTCACCATTCTTTCCTTTTCTTCTGCTTCCATAATCATGGAAGTGTGGAGTTGGAGCCACCTTCAGATGCAGTCTCCTAGTGAAGACAACATAAAAGAAAATCCTTAACTCAAATAACATAACCTTTGTTATTTTTAAGCCACTGAGACTTGGAGGTTGGCTGTTATCCTTTCAGAACCTAACATCCTGACTGATACAGGGCTGGACAGGCTTAGGCTCAGGTCTGTGAGCAAATCATGGAACTTCTCCCACCACCTCAGAGAGTCATGTGAAGAGTAAGTAAAAGTAGATGAGGAAAGTTTTTGGCCCAGAGAATGCATATAACAATGTTTATTTCCTGTTCTTCTCTTACCTATGAGGAGAGAGTTTACAACCTGATTGTGCCTAGAATAAGCCTTGGACTATAGAAGGTGCTTGAATAAATGAAGAAATACATAGAAATATTTAGATGCACTTAGAGAGTGACTTATTTAAAAGATCTTTTAGCAATCATTTTACAATCTGAACATTCTTTTTTTCTGCACATTTTTTTACATCAGGTTTCCCAAGGCACAGTCAGACAAAGAGACAGGATGGATGAGGAGGAGAGGACACAGTTCTGGGATTTTAACTCAGGATCAGTCAGTTGCTAGCCCAAGTGGCCCTGGACTAAATGGGACAATTTGCCGCATCCAAAGCAGAGGTGGCAATGGTTCTACTGACCTCCACATCATCCAGACCTCTTCTAGAGTATCGAGCTCTGCTCTGAACATCACATTTGAGAGGAACAATAACTAACTGGAATGCACACAAGTGGCAGGTGGTAGAAGCAGGAATGGAAGGCAGATCAAGATGTGGAGAAGTCGGGAAGTTATTGTTTGTTGCTCCAGATCCCCTTGTGCTGTTGTAAGGTTAACTGAACATAGAAACTATTTGTGTTCTTGGTACTTTAGTAGACAAAGGGAGTAAAAACACTGCCACCTGATAAACCAGAGTCTGCCATATGACCCAGGGACATAGCACATAGTGTTTTTAATAAGAGCAGTAATTTCTCCATTTATTTGCCTAGAAATCATAGGGGGGAAACGATCTGAAATTATTTAGCAAACAGAAAGACAGAAAATCAGGAATATGAAATTTTGTCATCCCATTTCATCATAGGCAGCATTAGCAAAAGCAGAAGGTCACCAGGGAAAGACAGAAGGAAACCAGGGACCAGAACAAACCTGGCCCTGCAGACATCTAGAGACTGCTATGCCAGAGCTTGGAGGAGGAATTGAGATACCAGAGGAAGCTACTGTAAAGGTGTGCTTGGTGCCAGGGTTCCTGAGCTTCATGGATGAAAACAGGATGGAATTGAATCTTCTCAATTAATCAAGGATAGGAAGATCAGAACAAAGAAAGACTGGTTTCAGGGGTTGGCCTGAGATATTAAAACCAAAGGTTCTCTGTAAGGCATCCTAAGATGAAATTGACTTTACTTGTTAGACTTATAGTTGTCTCCATTCTATACTCTGTCCTCTGAGTGACTCTCACATGGGGGTAGAGGATGGGGGAGATTGCTTTCCTCACATTCAAGACAACTGGTCCAGAAAGAAGTTATTGGTGACATTTATTCATTAATTCTACCATAAGCTTTGAACACCTAATATGTGCCAAGCAACAAACCAGGTACTAGTGATACAGAAATTAGTATTAAAGTCTCTGTCCTAAAAGATACCTCAGGCTAGTGGGGGAGATGGGTTCAGAAATAAGTAATTAAACTGCAGTGTGAATGCAATGATCGAGGTGTGCTCAAGGATTTCTAGAAGCATTTGGGAAGAGCACCTAGCCCAGGGGAAGGGCATGAGGAGCTGGAGGTAGGAAGTTTACAGAAGAGATGACTTCATAAGTGAGTCAGAAGATGAGCAAAAGTCAACTAGACAACCAGCAGGAGCCCAAGCAGGATGGCGAATGTCCACAGGAGGCATAGGAAGAGGCAAGAGGTGAGACTGAGGAGAGGCCTTGAAGGGGCTTGGATTTCATTCTGAGAGAAATGAGGAGCCATTCAAGGTTTTTCTGTGGAGAAGTGACACTTTCAACTTTTAACAAATATTATTTTTAGAAAGATGACTCTGAAGGTTGAGGGATGTAGATTTGAAGGGGGCGAGTAGAAACAGGCAGATTGGTTGGGAGGCTATGGCTGCAGTCCATGCGAGATAGATGAGGGCCTGAACTGCAGCCATGAGAGTTGGGAAGAGATCCTGGGCCAAAGTCCCAGAATGAAGTGAGCCTAGAGGCCTTTCTTGGTTTGTTTATTGATCTCATTATTTCAACAAACATTTAGAGTTTCAATTACGGTGGGGTAGAGTGGGAGGTAAGGGAGCAGAGAGGGGTAGCTTGGATCAGAGGTTTGGTGTTTGTCACATTTCTTTCTCTTTCAGAGAGTCACTGAATGGATTCTTCCTTCTTGATTGCTTTTTTGCTGATGCAAGGATAGATGGTGGTTGGGGGAAGCTTCCCATCCTGGAACATGTGTGGCTCACTCCACAGTTCTTGCTGATGCAACAGGGAATTTCTCTTTCGGAGATAGTGGCTGGAAGAGGTGTTTTGTCTCCTTGGAGTTCCCAGGAGAGCTCAGACTCTGTGGAGCTCTTGGTGCCTGAGCGATAGAGGAGTAAGGATTAAAAATGGCTGCCAGTCTTTGGAAAGTGTGCATGGGGGGTCATTTAGACCCACACTGACTTCAAATTCAGAGTTCTCTGGGATTCTGTAACTAGTGTAGAGCCAGAAACATCCTCCTCTTTGGCATTGTGTTTCTTCAGGATGGTCCTAGAAGATTCTCAAGAGAGACGTGATGCAGTGTCTGTGTCAAGGAGGGAAACAATTTGGTTCTTCTTGCAAAGAAGTGATGGTGATGGTGGGGTGGATGCCTTTACCTTCAATAATAAATGCTTGTCTTCTTATTTCCTCTTTTTCTTAACTCTTTCTCATTCCCCAAGGTGCTTGTACATAGGAGAAAAGGTATCACTAGTGGGCCCCTCTCTGGCTCTAAAGATATAGATGAGCCCAGAAGGACCTAAATTTAGTGTTGGCTCTTCCCACCAAGTTCCTTTGGTTTGGTTCTGGGGTTGATGCCTGAAGGTGTTTTGGTGTGTGACAAATAGAAGCATTACAACCACAGAACACACAGAAGAATGGGAGTGAGAAGAATGGGAAGGATTAAATTGGAGAGGTAAAGATAATAAGGGGAGAAAGGAAAATATTTTTCCCTTTTACCTTAAGTAGTGATGTAACCAAATCTTCGGAAGCATTAGTTGTTTACAACTACTATGGCAATTATTCATGAAAGGTAATGGTGTCCTAATTTATACCTTATAATAAGACCAACTTGTACTTGTAAATAGCTAATCATTGATGCTGCACTTCCGTGCTCTGATCAGTCCCCAAATGTCTTTCTAATATCATAAAAGTTCAAAGAGGGAATGGGTAGGGAGCCTATCATTATTGCTATAACTAACATTTATTAGGCACTCACTTTGAGCCCAGAGTGTGAATTTGTTCTTGTCAAGGTTATTGATGCCCTTCATATTACCAAACCTGATGGACACTCTTCTCTGTCCTATTTTATTTGGCCTCTCACCAGTATTAATCACAGTGACACATCTTTCCTTTTTACAAGTCTCTCCTTTCTTGGTCTTGAGACTCTGCTCTCTCCTGGACAGCCTCTAGCCCTTCAGGCACCTGATTGTAGTCTTTCTGTTTGTTCTGCTTTCTCTACTTAAACTCATAAAATTGGTGTTTCTCGGGATTAGGAACTCGGCCTTCCTCTTTTCTCTTCCTCTTTTCTCACATTTTTGGCTAGGTGATCTCACTCTTTCCTATGGCTTTAGAGATCGATCATTAACTCCGATGACTCTGAAATTTATATCTCACGCTACGATCTCTCTCTTCTGACTTACATTTTTATATCTGACCACCAACTCGACATTTCCACTGGGTGTCTCACAGATAGCTATAACTCATCCAAAGTTGAACTCTTGATTTCCCTTTCTTTCCAAACAAATTCTGCTGGCATGTTTTGCATCTTGACTTCTCTCTCCTCCCCACAACCATTAACAAGTTTGGTCAATTTTATCTCTACTTCTCTCCATCTCCTCTTCCCTGGATTTCTGCAGTGGTTTCTAACTGGCCTCCCTACATACACTCCTGCCTCTCTATAAGCCATTCTCTATACAGCAGCCTCGGTGGTTATTAAAACTCAGAAAACAATTCATGTCACTCTGCTGCTAAAAGTCTTCCAGGGGCTTTCTTTGAACTTTGAATAAAATACAAGCTCTTTACTTTAGTCTTCAAGGTGGCTCATGGGTGCAGCTTATCTTTTGTCCTTCCTCGCTTGCTCTTTCCATCCTTGTCACTCACATTCTATTGGTTTCTAGAACCACCCAGATTTGGGGACCTGGGTCAGGGGGAGGTCTTTGCACATTCCGGGAATGCACTTCTACATGCTCTTTTCATGGCTGGGTACTTCTCCTTTTTAGGTTGCAACTTACCAGTCACCTCCTCAGGGAAGCCTTCCTTGATCTAACATAGATCTCTAGTAATCATTCTTTACCAAAGAATCCTGTTTGTTTCTTTCATGACTCCAGTTACAGTTTATAATTGTTTTAGTCTCTTTGTTTAGTTGTCTTCTCGAGAAGCCTGTAAACATGTGTGTTTCATTCACTTTTTTTATTCTTCATTATTAATACAGTGTCTTGAATAGGTATTCAATATACACCTATTGAATGAAAGAGTGTCTGGCCTGCACAAAGCCCAATATATACATTGTTTTAATTGATGTTCACAAGAAGTCTGAAAGATAGATATTGTTCTAATCTTATTCTATAAATAAGAAAAACAAGGTTTTACAGGTATGAAGTAATTTGCCTAAATTCACAGTCTACAGGTGGAGAAGCTAAGATTTGAATTTAGATTGTCATGCTCCAGGACCTGAGCACTCACCCACTTCACTTCATTGTAGGAGAATGTGTAAGAGGGAGAAAGGAAGTTATTACGTCTTTAACATGAGCTCAGTCTCACTTTGTGATTTATAAGATCTTGATATGAAGATCTTGGCTCCTTTCTCCAGTCTGTTAAATTATTTGTTTCAGAGGGTTTTTTTCAAAGACAAAACTGGGAGTTAAGCAGTCTGGAGTTTAAGTTCATCAAAGCCAGAAACCATTTAAACCCATCTCTCCTTTGCTAGCTCACTGTAACTTCTCGAGCTGGCTACACATTTCAAGGCCTAATATTTGTGATTTGATTTGCTTCATCTCTCCATATCCACAATGAAAAAAATAGGTCACCCAAATTAACAATTTCTGATAGTTGCTTGTGACTCAGTTTCCCATAGCCCTGGAGTGAGATGTTTAAAACATATTGTTCACCAAGATGTTAGCATGGTTCCGATACTAGCCCAAATAACAACATTGGGCATAATAGAAGACAGCACCCCTCAATCTCTATCAAAATCCTAATGACCTTTTTTTATAGAAATATAAAAATCATTCTAAAATTCCTATGGACTCTAAAGGGGTGCCAAACAACCAAGATAATCTTGAAAAAGAAGAAAGAAGTTGGAGGTCTCACATTTCCTGATTTAAAAACTTACTACATAGGTCTGGTAATCAAAATAGTATGGTATTGACATAAAGATAGACTATAGACCAATGTAATAGACTGGAGAGCCTTGAAATAAACCCTTGCATATATGGTCAAATGATTTTTGACAAGAATGCCGTGACCATTCAATGGTAAAAGGGCAGTCTTTTCAACAATTGGTCTGGGAAAACTATATATCCAACATGCAAAAAAAAAAAAAGTTGGACCATTACCTTACCCATACATACAAATTAACTTAAAGTAGATCAAAGATCTAAATGTAAGCATTAAAATTATAAATCTCTTAGAAGAAAACATAAGGGTAAAACTTCAAGACATTAGATTTGGCAATGATTTCTTGGCTATGACACCAAAAGCACAAGCAACAAAAGGAAAAATAGACAAACTGGCCTTCATCAAAATTAAAAACTTGAGTATCAAAGGACACTATTAACAGAGTGAAAATGCAACCCATGGAATCAGATAAATATTTGTAAATCATATAGCTGATAAGGGATTGGTATGTAGAATATGTAAATAACTCAACAACAGCAAAAAAACAAATAACCCAATTAAAAAGTGGGCAAAGGACTTGAATAAACATTTCTCCGAAGATGATATAAAAATGGCCAATAAGCACATGAAAAGATTTTCAGTGTCACTAGACATTAGGAAAATGAAAATCAAAACCACAACGAGATACAATTTTAGGTTTGGATGGCTATTAATAAAACAAGGAAGGAAGGAAGGAAGGAAGGAA
>NW_011888891.1:2717018-2724556 GCF_000151845.1 Pteropus vampyrus | reverse complement strand
GTCTTCCCTAGTTAATCACTAAGCTAAATGCTAATTCTACTTCACCCTGGAACTCCCTATCCTAGTGCCCTCTTTATTGCTCTCCTTAGCACATATCACCACCTGCATGCTAGATATTTTCCTATGTTCCCTATAAGAATGGAAGCCCATGAAAGCAAAGATTCTATTTCATCCACTGGTATACCCCCAATGTCTAGAGCAGTGCCAGGCACTTAGTTGATACTTAATAAGTATTTGTTGATTAATTGAAAGGAGCCTTGATTTCTTCCTCCGCTTTAGACCCCAATCTTCAGAAAGTTCTGAAGTTATGCTGTTTTTGTCTCTGGGGAGTGCCACGGTTTTATACTATTTCAAAATAAGGTTCAGGAGGGGATTGACAAGTAAAACTCACAGATGTGGACCTTGACAAGTGGAGAGCTGAAGAACTGGAAACAAGTGATGGATCCTGTTAAAAGAATATAGGAGGGACGCACAGTGTGGACTGGAATGACTGTGGGGTAGAATTTCAGAATGAGTCATTACAACAGAGATTAACAGCCACATGGGGCACAGTGGGGCTGGAGGGAGAGGGAGGGGGATGAGAGAGAGAGAGAGAGAGACAGAGAATAAATTCAGTCATTCTGAAGTGATATAGGATTTCCACACCTGCCTACATTGAAAAGCTAAAATTAGAGATATTTGGAAAGAAAAATTGTGAGGAACTTTTTAATGCTACTGACATGGGCTATAAGGATAGAATTTACAGAAAAAGGTATGTTTCTAACTCTTGGTAAAGTTAGAAATAAAACATTTTATTTTGGGTATCCCAACATCCACTTTTTAAATTTCCCCTGAGGACATTTCTTCCTGCTATCAAAACCTCTTCTTTAGGAAAGAGTCTAATACATTTATCTACATAAATTTATAAGACATAATATGGTAATGTCATATGTTAGCAGAAGCTCATGTCTGAAGCCAAAGATGCTTAAATACGGCAACCGTTAAAAAAATCTGTATAATCCACTGTACCCAGCACAGGGCTAAACACAATGGTGTTCAATAAATATTTATTGAAAGCTATTCAAAAAACATTACTTATATTATCAAACTCTGGAAACAATCTAAATATCCAACAATAGGAGACCATAACCATTGATATGAAGAAATATTATATAGCAATAAAAAGATTTCAAAAACATTTTTAACAGCCTGGGGAAATGCTTATAATGAAATGTCAGGGAAAATAAACAGGATTCAAATTGCTACTATACTGTCTCGATTATAAAAATCATATGCACACACAGAAGACTGAAAAAATCTGTGGGTACCTCCGGAATCTGTGGGATTTGGTATTTTAGTTCCTTCTTTTTTTCTTTTCTGTATTTATGAATTATTTATAATTGGTATGACATAAATGTTACAAAACTAAGCGCTATAAAGGCTTGATTTGTGGAAATATTCTTCAGGGGTCCTGGAAGTCAGGAGTCACAGCGTGTTGGTATGGCCATGCTTGGTCTAGTACAGGGTTAGGAAATGCCAGCCTCTTCAGTAATGGAGGCTTGCTGGCAGGCCAGCAGAGGATGGGTTTTTAAACAGTGGTACAACAGAGGAGAGCCTGACCTTTAAAGAAAGAGTACATGCTAATGGTGGTGCATTGGTGCTTGGAACGTGGCAGCCTTCCTCTAGGAGGGTTTCTCTGTGCCAGGCTAATAGGCTGTTTCAACCTCTAGAACACTTTGAGCTCCTGATTCTCTCTCACCTTTTGTTCCTTAAACAAGCCTTGCTCAGGTGCTGAAACGTACTTATTTTTGCCCTCCTCCCCCACCTTCTTCTGGTGTACGATTGAAATCCTTTGTGTTGGTACCTCATTGATATTCTACATTAATCTTTAAGAACTGAGGTTATATGCCCTTGTAAGAAAATTATATTTAACATCGCGCCTATACCATAACACCTACATAAAAGGCTTGGTGATCTGAGGCCACAGATTTCAGCGTTTATAAACAAGAAAACACTTTCCTTTGGTTATTTCTGGAAATTCCTTCTAAACATCTGTGTTTTCTTCTAACTTAAGTTGCCTCCCACCTCTTTCCCCTGAGAGCTGTTGCCTCTCCGTGGGAGAGCAAACTTCATAGTATAAACAAACAAACAAATAAAACCAAAACAAAACGCCATAACAGCAAACCCCATCCATCTCCAAATTTCTAATTTCCTGCACTTAGAAAAAAAAAAAAATTAAGCCCTAGCCTTTCCTTGTGTTTCAAGGATCTAAATGGAGATTCGACAACTTTGAAAACCTAACCAAATCTACGATTGTTTTTTATTATTTACTAGTTATTAAAATGTCCCGCCTCCTGATTAGAGAAGGCTGGAAGGCAAGAGCAACCGCGGAGGCGTGGGGAAGAAGTGCGAAAAAAAAAAAAGAAAGAAATTCCAGGTCTGCCTGGAAGACTGCGTGTGAAAGAGCCCGCTTCATCCGGCAGAGAGCTCCAGGCCGCGTTTTGCAGGCGGCCGCATCTGCCTCCCGTGTCTCTCTTACCTCCTTGATGTTCGGCACTATTTGTGGCCAGCGTGGTGGAAGGACACAGTGAGGTTCTCACCCCCGCCCCCCGCCCCTCGCTCCCATCCCCAGTTCCATCAAAGCGAACCCGGGCCAGCGCAAGGATCTCAGAGTTGCGAGTGTGCTGAGGCTGGGACTGTCACTCATTCTCCGCTCTGCGCGTGAACGCAGCTCGGCAGCCGCTGGTAGGAAACAATTCTGCAAAAATAATCATACTCAGCCTAGCAATTGTCTGCCCCTAGGTCTGTTGCTCTGCCGCCGTCCACACTCGCTGCAAGGGAGGGGGCACAGAATTTACCGCGGCAAGAACATCCCTCCCAGCCAGCAGATTACAATGTTGCAAACTAAGGATCTCATCTGGACTTTGTTTTTCCTGGGAACTGCAGGTACATTTTAAAAATTATTCTTTTCAGTCTGATTTGCTAATTGTCTCCATCCTCTTACTTCTCCCTGCGAGGAACACTGTTATTTGGGGTGGTTTTACGTGGAATGCTAAAGGTGGTCATTTTCGTGAAGCTGAGGAAGGAGCGCATCGCCCTTGCTACCCGGCGGAACCCTGCGCTCTCCCCGGCTGCGCTGGACCCGGGCTACCTCCCCGCGCAGCGAGCTCCGGGCAGCCCACCAGCGCGCCCGCCCTTCCCACTTTGTGTGCTCGCGGCGCTGGGAGTGGAGCGGTCTGCTCCTGTGGATGCTGCTGCCGTGCGGCTGATGGGCAGCGCTCCTTTCCCGAAGGCGGGCGGCGGGGCGGGGGATGCCGCGGCACAGGCTCGAATTCCGCTGGGTAGGGGCTTGTCAGCTCGGGCTCCGGCAAGAGTGAACAATAAGGCCGGGGCAACCGCCCCTGATTGTTATCTCGCCTGGTTTAATAAAGTGGGGCTCGCTGCCTTCGCGCCTCCACCCCCCCCCCGCCCCGGGCCGAATAACGGTTTGTAAAATGGGGCGACATGGGCCGAATCTCAGGGCTCTGTGGCCGTTGTTACACAGCCGTCAATATGACGTTAGTTTTTCATTTGCCAAATTGCTGGTTAGTTGCAAAGCCTGCTCTCGGCCCAGAGCTCGGAGGGATGGGAGGGTCGAGCGCCGCGTTTTGACAGGAGGAAGTGCAGAGGGGCGGAGGGCGAGGAGGGCGTGATCCAGGCTGCCTGGTGTGTGCGCGTGTGTGCGCGCGTGTGCCTTCACACGCACCGAGAGCCCTGTGTCGCACGGTGCGAGATAAGAATGGCAGGTAGCCACCCAAAACGCCTCACCCTAGTCTCCTTTCTTTGGGCGAGGTTCCTGATCTTTGCAAAGTGCAAACAATAGGGAACTGGGAAGAAGACAGTATTGATGCTGCCGCGGGTGGCGGGGGCTGAGCCATCGCCCAGAGAACCTCGGCGGTCGGGAGGGAGGTTTATTTCATTTTAGGTATTTCCATTCTGGCCTCCCTGATAGATTTGTGTGTGTGTGCTCACTCCCACCCTCCCCTCCAGCGGCTTCCCCTGTCCCACCGCAGGATTTGATATTTGGCGCTGATGGAGAAGGGGAAGAAAAGGAGCAGGGGCTGCAGAGAGCTGGGTGGGGTGGGAGGACATTCTGTGCGGGGGGCGTGTGCTGGGTACCCGAGGAAAGCAGGGTGGAGGAGGTTGTGTGTTGCGGTCGCCACTGCCAGGTGCCGCTGGAACTGCCTTAGGCGGCAGAGCCTGGCTTGGGGAGCGCGCAGGGCGGGCCTGGGAGAACCCAGCACGCCCCCTCCCCGGGCGGCACGAGAACAGCGCTCGGCCGCAGCCTCCAGCCTACTCGGGTCCCTCCCATGGCGACCAATCAGAGCGAGGCTGGCTGGGCGGGAAGCCGCGAGAGGCTTTTATTGCCGCGCGGGTGGCGGCCCAGAGCTGCCAGGACCCTCTCCGGGTGTTCCAGCCTAACGGTCTCGCTCACCCCTTGCCGGGAGGAACCCCGCCCTTCAGCTGGTCCCCTGCCTGCCCCTCAGTTCCCGAGGAAATAAAATGGAGTCTAGGCGGTCACCGGGAGGTGCTCTCCCACACGCGCCTTTTTCACGCAGACTGGAAGCATCCCTCCCGCCCCCGCCAGCACACACTTTCGCGCTGCGTCGTCTAGGCCGGAGCGCTTCGCCTTGGAGGGCGCGGTGGATGGGAGCACAGACGCGCGTGCGCTGACCAGTCTGCCGTGGGTTTGGGACGAAGCTGGGGGCGGGGCGGTCTGGGGCGGGGCCTTGACGGGGGCGGAGGGCCCCCCAGAAGGAGGCCGACCCCAGTCCGCTTGTTGCTGGGTCCCCGCCGCTACCTGATGAGGGTGGGGGGTTGCCGGCGGCTTGCCCTTTTTGATCGTGTCAGTCTCCGCGGTGTGACCTTCCTCACCCGGGGGTAGGGGTTGTTTCTTGGACCTCCTCCTCTCTAGATGAGGGCATGACAGTAGAGCCCAAATCTTTAGTAGGCACTTGGGCTATCGCCTGACTGTCTTTTCCTTCATGCTGATGGGTGTAACCCTCAGTATGTGGATCCCAGGGGAGTTGCAGGGGTACACACCCTGGGAATCCCAGGTTGGGATATTCACTATTGCTCAGGCAAGAGTGGCATTCAGACCCATGTTTCCTGCGAGGAAAGCATGCTCATTCCTGACCCTCATACCATGAGGATGGGAAGGCAGACGGTGAAACACATACAAGGCTGCTTAACAAAAGAAGTTGAGCGGTTTTCTAGAGAGAAATACTTACTGTTTGTACCATAATTTAAAAGAAATTGAAGAATTTTAGTCAAAAGGTCAAGACGAAAATAAAAACGGTAACACACATACGCAGACATTTACATTTTTGGCCTCAAATATATCATCTCCAGAGACAATGGTAGTTCAGCCTCTCTCCACTCGGTGCATTTGAAAATTTAGGTATAAGGTATTAATAAGGTGTGTTAACTTTAACATACCAAACGAATCAGGTCTGCTGCTCCTCTCTTGTTTTGCTGTTTTCTGCTCTTTAGGAATAAAGTAAAAGCTTATGGAATTACATAACAAATTTGAGTATTTTCTAACAGCAGTTTTAGATGTTTTGTGGAAAATTATTTGAATGTTCTGGAATGGATGTTAAGCCATACGTTTATTTGATAAATTTACAATCCTCTGCCAATTTAACTTCCAAGAGTCAAGGAATGGATAGGACTGGTTTTCTAACAAGCCGGAGCCTAAATAACAAAGAGCACCTGTGCTACCTTGCGAAAAATAGCTAGCCCATATATGTATATAGAGTATATATAATATCCCTCACTAAATGAATAGAGACGTGTTTCAGCAACGTTTGCTGTCAGTATAATTAGAGTGAGCTATATTTTTTCACTGATTTTCATTCTTAGGTCAGAAATGGGTCTTTATGAATAAAATTTAACTAAACACAATAAAGTCCTATTTAAGAATGTGGAAAATCTTTCACAACAATATCCAAAAAACAAAAAGTTAATTTTCTTTCAACAAATATCAGCATATATTAAAATATTTTAAAAAACCTTAGAATTTATTTAAAATGCAGTAGAGTTTGACAAAGAGAATATAATTTAGACATTTTGGAGGTGTGGCCTGTCACTTATGTAATACTTTTTGAGTTACTCTCCTCACTACAAAGGTTCTTAAGAACTACCAATTGAGCTAAGTTTTCATTAGTCTAAAACTTAAATTGTGTTTTTAAGTCAATTTTTTAGTAAGCTCTCCTCTCCTCCCAATAGACTGAAGCTGTGACTTCTTTGCAAATGCCTTTACCTAGGATATATGTTTTTTTAAAAAACAACTAGAATAGCAGAAAATAGCAGGACATTTTCTTGTTCAATAAAGGAGATTCATCCAATGCTCTATGCTAAATGATTAAGGATTTGTTGATTTAATTGGTGACTATTTCTTGAGTTTGGTAGTTCAAGAATTAAGGTAGCAATTCTTTGCAAAAACAAATTATGGTGTAGATGTGCTCTTCACAAGGTATCTCTTTGAGTGCTTACTCAAGGCAGAACTAAAAGGGAGAAATTAGTCACCTGGACACCCCCTCCCCAATTTAAAGTGTTTTGCAAAGTGCTTCTCTTTGGAATACATTTATCATTAACGAACTTCCTCAGATAGGTAATATGCAATTTAATGTAAGTAATCTATATCTATATTTTTCTATCACAGGAAACATCTTAATTGCCTTTCAAAATAAATAGCACCATTTTGTCATGCAAAAACTACTCTTTAGACATAACATGTTTTCATTCACTACAGAACTCAGTTTCTTAAATTAGAGACAGCACCTTGTAAACTTTACTTGAAATATGGGCTTTGTAATATCTGATCCAACCACTTAATTTTTTAAGGCGACAAAGCTTCTATTTAATATTATTAGTTTGACGAATTCTCCATATTTACGTCTTCAATATTAAAGAACTGTGGCTGTTCTCCAGACTGAAAGTGACTTCAATGCTATTGGCAGACCTCCAGAGATACTTAATAGACAGTCCTTCCTGTCTTAGTGTGAAATAAGTGATTGACTACCTGTTGCTAAAGAACAGTTTGAACTTTCCCTGCTGATCTTGAATTTGTGGTGATGGAGAGCAGAACCAATTGCCAGGGAGGAAGAGAAGGGACTGCACCTGCCACCATCAGTCTTCTGGGAGCAGCTAGCCTGGGAGGAGACAAAGGCATTTAAAAAAGGCTTTTCTGTACTATTTAAGTATTGAATTTTTTGAGGACACACATGTTTTATGGTGTCAAAATAATATTTTAATGTAAATTCCATAATTGATAATTTTTTAGTTTAGTGATCTAACAAATATATAGGCTAAGAAATGCCTGGAACTTGAAAAGAAATGTCAGCAAATTACTATTAGCATTTTACTGGTTTTAAAAATGGGTTACAAATTAGACAAAATTGAAAACATGAATCAATTGGCTTTATAATAATAATGGCTATTTGGACTTTGAATAAAAAAGAATAAGGTTAAGATTCCTTTAGTTTAAAAGGTGAAATATGAATAAAATTCAGAAGCAA